>NC_056728.1:1134420103-1134502603 GCF_019279795.1 Protopterus annectens | reverse complement strand
ATATTAGCTAAAGGGACCATTTAGCAATCTACTGAGGACACAGTGGGGTATCTCAGGCATCTGCCTCGACAATACTCCATCAGTTCCTTGATGCCATGTTTCAACATGTAAAAAATTTTGTATACTGCACCAGTCAAACCCAACAATTGCCAGTCAATAAATGTGATATAACTGGGGAAAAATGAGTGTCCGGTTCCAAGTAAAGAGACAGAAAATATTAAAACTGTCGTTTATTGGCACATCAGGTTAAGCGCTTTCATCTATCCTCCATAGACTTCTTCAGAACACCATTTCTCAAACAGCCTTTAAATAGTACTAATTAATTCAAATTGTCCAATCCTATGATACACCACTTTGATCTCATGAATATTAATTTCATGGATACTGAATGACTCACCCTGGCATAAATTATCATAACACAACAACCATATAAAATCATAAAAATACATAATAAAACAACTAAACAAGTATATTACTGTTTACACTTGTTGTAAAATTCATTATAAATTCAATATAAAATTATACAATAAAATTAAAGGTTTAAAAATGTTAGGAATACAAATTATCATTGTGTCTCACTATAAACACACTAAACTGTGGGAAACCTATAACTCGATGAGTATAATAAACTTGAACAACACCTGCCCTACTATTGATGTTCCTTTTTTCTTACCCATTCTAGGCCCTTAACAGGGGCTTGGTGGGAATACAATCATTTAATCCGGGGTAAGTGGCTGCATTTAATAATATTTGCCACTTCACTTCTCTTTCCCCCAATATACCTTTCATGTCACCTCCTCTAGGATTAATCTTTACACACTCTGCAATTGCAAACTTGAAAGTGTTACAAGTCTCACTATCCCTAATATGCCTATATAGGGCGTTATTAGTATCTTGCTTTCTTATACAATAAAGATGGTCATATATTCAGTTTCTTAACCTTCTCTCAGTTTTTCCTACGTAAAAACACGGACATTTTGTGCAGATGGCTAAATAAATCACAAACTGGGTCTGACAATTGTCCTTTTTGAACCTTACTATTGTTTTGTTGATATTTTCTACAGTGCGAGTGTGCTCCTCATATATGGCACAACACTGATTACAGTGTCCACATTTGCTTGTACCTACAGAATTTTTATCATTATTTCTATCACTATTTTGAATTTTCCTTTTTAAATTCTTTCCAGTTTTGTATACAAAAAGGGGTTCAGTTCCCAATTTATTGTGCACCCCCTCATCGCACTGCAAAATATTCAAATTTTTATGTATGATACTTTTGACCTCCTTTACATAAGGGTTGAACCCCAATATACAGGCCCTGTTTTGTTTCTTATTATTTTGATTGCTATTAGTAGTCTCTTCCTTTGTCTCCATATCCACACCCAATAAGGGTTTGTACTTTTCCCCCCATTCTCTTTTGACATGCCCTGTAACATCACTATTAAGTTCATTAGGGTACCCCCTTTCTCTAAACATGTTTCCAATATGGTCAATTTCTTTAACCATCTCCGAATAGTCCGATGTCATCCGGGCTGCTCTTATACATTGCCCCTTATTTATACTTTTCTTTTGCTTCCATGGATGATTACTGGAAAATTCCACGTATGTGTTACTAAAGGTATCTTTTCTATATATCTTTGACCTAAAACCTTTACTCGTAGTATAGATATATGTATCAAGATATGATATACCTCTTTTGTCACATTTGTGGGTAAATTTTAAGTATGGGCTGGAAGTGTTAAGATATTCTAAAATAATACTATTTTGTCCATGGTACCAGTCCACAATATAAATATATCGTCCAAAAATCTGATGTAACAACTGATGAACTGGTACCATTGATTGGTGAACATATATTCATCCTCCCAATCTAACAGAACAAGGTTAGCAAACATAGGGGCACAAGCGGCCCCCATAGCTACACCTCGGGTCTGTCTGTAATGTTTACCATCGTAATATATGTAATTATTATCCAGCACAATACCCATAAATTCTTCCAATAAGACAACCTTCTCCCATTCCAATTGTGTATACCTCTGTATACTATTGATAAATCTAGTTGTTCCATCTTCTCTAGGTATAAAATAACTCGACCACATCAATTGTCAAAAATATGACATCTTCTTTCCACAGGTGGGGTTTTATTCTGCTCAAAAATTCCCAAGAATCTTGGACAATGTGTGGGACCTTATTATAAATGTTTTTAGCCATCTGTCTATTACTTTTCCATAAGGAAAGGTCTTACTTTTACTCCCTGAAATGATGGGTCGAAATGGGGGATCCCCCATGTTTTTATGAATCTTGGGTATCCCCACTATTGTCGCCAATACTGGATGTTCTACTTTTAAAAATTGGTACATTTCTTTATCTATTCTATTATCCATTAGATATTCCTCGAGGTATAGGTCAATTCTCCTATGGGCAATGTTCATTTGGTTAATAGAAGTTTCATAATTCCATGAATTATTTAATATTTGATACATTTTCTGTGCGTACTCATTTGCATAATATAACACAATTCCCCCTCCTTTGTCGGGGATCAGTATCCATACATATATTGTGATTAGCACATATTTCATTAAAAATTATTTGTTCTTTTCTACTTAAATTGTATTTGTGTTTTTTCGTTTTTGTTGTTTCACAATATTTATACAATTCATCTGTTACCACCTTCTCATAAGCCATTAGAGTGTTATGCATGGGGGTGTAAACTGACTTTTCTTCCTTAAGTCGCTTTTAATTTCATACTTATTTTCACTATGAAAAAATAGTTCAAGATTTAATTTCCTCAAAAATTTCTTGAATTCAACAACACTGTCCACTATGTCGAATCCACAATTGGGTGCATATTTCATACCTTGTTAAGGGCCTAGAATGGGTAAGAAAAAAGCAACATCAATAGTAGGGCAGGTGTTGTTCAAGTTTATTATACTCATCGAGTTATAGGTTTCCCACAGTTTAGTGTGTTTATAGTGAAACACAATGAGAATTTGTATTTCTAACATTTTTAAAACTTTAATTTTATTGTATAATTTTATATTGAATTTATAATGAATTTTACAACAAGTGTAAACAGTAATATAATTGTTTAGTTGTTTTATTATGTATTTTTATGATTTTATATGGTTGTTGTGTTATGAGAATTTAGGTCAGGATGAGTCATTCAATATACATGAAATTAATGTTCATGAGATCAAATTGGTGCATCATAGGATTGGACAATTTGAATTAATTAGTACTATTTAAAGGCTGTTAGTTTGAGAAATGGTGTTCTGAAGAAGTCTATGGAGGATAGATGAAAGCGCTTAACCTGATGTACCAATAAACGACAGTTTTAGTATTTTCTGTCTCTTTCCTTGGAATGGGACACTCATTTTTCACCAGTTATATCACATTTATGTTTCAACATGTGGAGGATCAAATGTGGTTCCAACATACCCCAAAGGAGAGAGGCAGCACTATGCAGGAGCTCTATGATATAGCCCATTTCCCTGAGATATGGGGGGACATATGCTGTACCCACATTGAAATAAAGACCGCCACATGATGATATGGGATGGGAAGGAGGTATGTAAACCTCAAAAGTTATCACTCCATCAACTGCTAGTTGGTCTATAATCCACAAGGTATAGATTCATAGATTTATATGTAAGTACTAGGACAGCTGCCCTTGCAGGTCATTTCAAGCATAGCCAACTTTCCACAGGTGAGAATCAAAACCTGCACTTTATGTCTGTGAGGTAAAAACCTTAACCAATATGCCAACTATCAATCCAATGTATTATCTACAATGTGTGTGCATGTGTGTGTGTGTGTGTGTGTGTGTGTGTGTGTGTGTGTGTGTGTGTGTGTGTGTGTGTGTGTGTGTGTGTGTGTGTATAGGCCACCCAGGCAGTTTTCTCACCTCCCATATATGACACACATGTGACCTTTATCAATGGTTTGTCAGTAGTGACTTCCCACAGGAGCATCATGTTGGTGATGCCAGATATGCCCTGGAACCCTGGCTCATGACACGCATCAGAAATCTACACAATCAGACAGACCAGGGTAGAACCATGCACAATAGCAAACTAGAAACAGTACAGAGATGTGTTTGGGCTACTGAAGACACACTTTCACTGTCTGGAAACATCAGGTGGTGCCCTGCAGTATAATTCCACCATGTGTGCCAAAATACTGACTGTGTGTTCAGTGTTACATAGTATTATACTTAGAAAGCAGTTACAGCAGGGTGGCCTGTTACAGGGACAGCAGTTCACAGCACAACAGGCAGCAGAAACTGAGGCATATAAGGAATCAGATGAAGCACCTACAGCAGGGGATGAGCATGCTGGATGGAGGCTGGCACAGTATGCACTGGCACAGACAAAGAGGCAGCAGATTGCACAAGGGTTAAGCAGATATACCACAGTAAAAATAATGCAGGCATCAGGCTCTGCTTACCCATGTGAGGCTAACAACACTATGCATCGGACAAAGGCAATTCAAATAACAATATCTTTCACAGGGAAGTGTGTGATTGTGAGTGCTGATCTATGTAAGAAGAAAAGGTGCTTATAAAGGACAGGTCAGAAAACGTATGTAGGGAGTTAATGTTGGGAAGGGCCTCCGTCAATGGATGTGTGTGTGATGTGTTGGAGCAGTTGTGTGCGTGTGTGTGTATGTGTGTGCGTGTGTGTGTGTGTGTGTGTGTGTGTGTGTGTGTGTGTGTGTGTGTGTGTGTGTGTGTGTGTGTGTGTGTGTATGCATATGTCCGTGTGTGTGTTGTGCATGCGCAGATGTATATGTGCACATGCATGTTTGTGTGTGTGTGTGTGTGTGTGTGTGTGTGTGTGTGTGTGTGTCCATGTGTGTGTGCATACAGGGATACAGCCTAAGCAGTTGGTGCAGCACTGCAGGTCAGCCTGCTAGAAGGTCCAGGGTATACATGACAGAGAGCTCAGATTCTTGTACATGCTCCAACCCACAAGAATTGTCTCTGTGACTAGCTGCACTGGTTGTGGGTTAGATGCTGGTGTGTTACATGACTTTGACCACAACTGTTAGGAGATGGGCCAGCTTGATAACAGCCATCTCCTGGGAGTAGATTCCTCCACAATAGGTGCTGCTATGGAGGAGGTAGCACTGCAGAAGCAGATTCTTGCACATCCAGGATCATGTTAGCTGATATATATGGATATTGCAGATGATCAGCTGTGAGGATGGCACCTTGACCCAGAAAAGACATTGCATGGTCAGTGTGTGTGATTTGGTATAAACAAGGGATCATAAATACAGGACATGCATTCCTGTAGGGCAGAATGCACTACCTGGATCATTCTTACCATGGATATGGTGGTACTAGCCAGAGCCTCCGCAATGGCCTCGCACATATCTTGGGTTGCAGCCACTGATATGCCAACCTCAGGGGCAGGGCAGTAACCATATATCCAGTGAGCTCTATTACCAACACCCTGCTGTGGACCTCCCTACCCAGAAGTGCTAGGGGCAGATTCAGATATCTGTCTACTAAGGGCCACCACACTTCCCTGTTCTATACTGTCCCCATCATCCTGTCCTCTCTCTCAAATGTTCATGTCAACAATGTATCTGCAGACACAGAGACTGTATCCATGAACTGTGTGGTCACACTCGTTGTGTCAAACACACACTCTGCATCCCCTAACTGTGCCAGTGGCATTTATTATCCCAGGATATATTTCTAGGTTCAGGCTTTCATCTTTATTGTAATTTTACTTATAAGTATGGTAAAAATATTGGTCAGTATTTATCACATTTTAAAATGGATAATGGTACTTCTTTAGATAGTTGTAATTCATATCAGACAAGTATTGTTTGTTCACCTCGTGAAAACCATTCTTATTGCAGTCGTGTATATAAGGCCAAGCATGTTAGGCCAGTAGATATCAATCAACTGTTTGAAAGCAACCATTTTATAAGCACTTCCTCAGGTCCGAGCAAGTTCGTATACATTGTGAATGAAAGCACTAACATTTAATACATTTTGGAAGTCTTGGAGGTCTCCTTTTTTGTCATTTCGCTTGGATTTTGTTACAATGGTTTAATAAATCGGTAGAATACATACTATGAAGTGCCAGATTAATATCATTTTGGTTAAAATAACCTAAACAACATAATATCAACAGCAAACATATCTAAACTTAAAATATCTATTACAAAATAAATAGTGTAGTTGAGACACTTTGGTTGGGCTTTGCCTGCACAGAACTCAAATTGTACTATTGTGCAAGTAGACACTTACCCTCTAAAACAGTTGAAATCTAAATAATTATGTTTTTAAATTGTTAGTTCTCTTAAAATTATTCAGTATGAACGTGGTCAGGATATATAAACAGGAGGTTGAAATTATGAGAAAAAGTGTTTTCGTACACCCTTGGGAGGATTTCTGGAACACCAAAGCAGCAGAAAGAGGCCAATAAAAATAATTTTATTTAGTAAATGAGCACATTACCCTAGAATGGTTGTGCTTGATATTCTTGTAAATGCTGGGGTTGGAAGTAAATCAAAACACAGGGTCATATGCACAGAGTACATCAGTTCCATGATACTCTTTTTTTCTTTCATACTGTCTTGAGCAACTAAAGTTTTTTTTTTCTCATCTCATATCACGTTCAGTGTTCAAGTGTCTTTAATAAGCACAATCTATACATTTTATTTATATACACATTATATATATATATATATATATATATATATATACATATGGGTATGTGTCACTTCACCTAAAACCCATTTCACCTAAACTCATTTCACTGAGACCTAATCACCTAAAGTTCATTTCACCTGAAACTCATTTTATCTAAAACTCATTTCACTGACAAGTAGTACAATAAGGCAAGTCAAAGATATATGTCTTTTTTCCCACTGTAGTGCGATCCTGGATTTAGTATATATATTAAGGGGGGTGTGGGGGTGCAGTCCCCCACATTGGGGGTGTTGGGAGAGTAGCCCCCCACTTATATTGGTTTCATGTTATCTGGTTTTCTTTTACATTATTTGGTAAAAGACAACTAGGTGGGGAGCCCCACCCCCCTTAGTATATATTCTAACCAGGATCACACTACAATGGGGAAAAGGACATATAACTTTCAATTGCATTAGAGTACTACTTGTCAGTGAAATGAGTTTTAGGTGAAATGAACTTTAGGTGATTTGGTCTCAGTGAAATGAGTTTAGGAGAAATGGGTTTTATGTGAAGTATATATATATATATATATATATATATATATATATATATATATATATATATATATATATATATATATGTGTGTGTGTGTGTGTGTGTGTGTGTGCGTGCCTGTTTTTTATTGCTGATTCAGTTCAGTGTACTCTAAAAGTCAAGTTAGGCCCTTGGTTCAGCTATAGCTCGATTTTTCCAGTCTCCAGCTTGCCCCCCATGAGTGTATATGTGTGTGTGTGTGTGTGTGTGTGTGTGTGTGTGTGTGTGTGTGTGTGTGTGTGTGTGTGTGTGTGTGCATGTGTGCGCGTGCGTGCGTGCTTGTGTGTGTTTGTCTGTCTGTTTGTCTGTGCCTGCAAGAGACAGAGAGAGAGAGAGAGAGACACACAAACTGAAATATATCACTGTTGCCAAAATCTGGGTCAATATTACAACATCAAAAACCCAAGTCAGCGAATGACTGTTCACCAACCAATAAACAGCGAACTGTAATTTCTGCGAACAGCTGTGTCAGCAACTTTTTTCCTAGGGAAAAAAATGTCTTGGCCAAGCAGAAATGAGACAGTATTCTAAACCTGTCAAAGTGGGGGGCTTTGCCCTTCATACCCCCCAGTTTGGAGGGCTGTGCCCCCCACACCCTCCAAACTAAATACACCAACTCCGGGATCGCACTACAGTGGGGAAAAGGGTAAATTCACGACAATGCCCAAGCAGAAAGATCAGAAAGAAATTGCTCTTGGCTGGGGGAAGGGAGGCTATGTCTGGAAGCAAGAGATGCTTGCCATCCCTTGACCATAGTTAAATGACCACTGATCTAGTTTGTTAGGGACAGTAAGTGTATTGTTATGTGTGTGTGGTGTGTGTGCATGTGTGTGTGTGTGTGTGTGTGTGTGTGTGTGTGTGTGTGTGTGTGTGTGTGTGTGTGTGTGTGTGTGTGTGTGTGTGTGTGTGTGTGTGTGTGTGTGTGTGTAACTGACAAAATGTGGACAGAATTACTTTCTCTAGATTGTCAGACTACAGAGCTTTATAATGTCAGACTATACAGATGGTGGTGGGACAGCCTATATATAAAAAACTGATCCCTACAATCACTTGATTACATTTAAATGGATGACAATCTGGCTTGCCATAGACAGTGTCTGTGTTTGGGGGGGTCTCCGTGTGAGAAAAATAATCTCCACAGCTTTCATCTGTTGACATTTTAAGTGCCTTCTTCACAGTCAAAGGAAGTTTATCCTGTCAGAAAGGGCACATTCTGCATTATTATTCTATCTGTGAAAGGATCTGAAACTATTGTGTCTCTTTTTGTGGACAAAATGAAAACACAGTCTATAGCTTAGTTTTCAGAATCATTATATAGCATTAATTCACATCATGCCTGTTACAAAAGTCATTAGATTCAGTTTACATCGCAAACATTTTTTTCTCATAGGGCAAATATATAATGCATATTATCTATAAATATCTTGTGACATTGTAACATCTGAACTAAAACCACTATTTATTTGTACTTGCAAGAGATATTTCCAAATATATAAAATGTTCAGACATTAAAAAATGTATTAACAGGAATCACAATCTGGCAGTGAGAAGTTCAAAATGCAACTGTTTACCTACAACCTAAGTAAATTTATAACTTAATACCTGAATTTGATTTAAAAAAATGTTAGAAAATGTCAAACTGTTTTAGAGCTACAACTGTATATTAACAGGCATGACAATGACCATGAAAATGTACCAGGCTGCAAAGCTGCTCATCTTCAGTTTCTGCTAGGGATATATATGACTCCTGTTTGGGTAGTGAAAGGAATATGCAACTGTCTTGGACATTCATTGCATTGCCCACACTGAAGAGTCCCAGACAGTTCCAATAGTAGATGGAGTAACAGGTCTCATAAAAAAGAATCTACAATCGTATTTACATATGTTACCAATATATGTAACCCCATACGAATTGCAGAAGGAGTCATTACTGTGCACAATGCGGGTGCTGCGAAGAACAGTTTTGGCTGATATCAAAGACTGAAACAATACTAATTTCATGAACTTTAATCATTCTTTGACTTAGGAATGGGGTCCATTCCCGTCATGGTATTAGAAACCCAAAAGATTTGGAGAAATTAAAAAAGAGTCTGAATGGAGAGATGGTAAGTCAGCAAGCAAAGGAGAGTAGTATTGCTGAAACTGAATTCATCCTCAAGTCTTAATGAGTATCTTCACGAGGTGGACTCTGTTTTTCACAAAATTTCATCGAGATGACACTTATATGTAGACTGTATTTATATAGCATATATCATGGACAGAAGTAGGTCAAAAATTAAGAAAGACAGCTGGGTGCACAAGACCCAGGATAAAAAAGTGGCCAATCCTTGTAGATGCACTGGTTCTAGGACTGGAAGAAATAGTGTAGAATCCTCAAAATACATAACCATCCCTACAATGGAGCCAGGCCAGGCCCAGGGGGGGAAGATACCCCCCCCCCCATTGTAGAAGAAAGTAGCAGTCCACAAAAATCAAAAAACTGATAGGCCAAAGAAGAGCCATAAAGATAATAAAGTGGACTATTGAGGATAAGAAAGAAATTATGCATTGCTGCTATTATGCAAAAAGCCCAAAATTTCCAGATACAAGATATACAAAAAGATTAAGAGAAAAATTAGAGGAATATGTTACCAATACATGTAACTCATATGAACTGCAGAAGGAGTCATTACTGGGCACATTGCAGGTGCTGCAAAGAGCACTTCTAGTTGACATCAAAGATTGCCATATATACCTTAGTTTCCACTGAGATAGGTAATCCAGAACTCTCACTGAGCTGCAGATGAGGCTGACACATTTCCATGATTTGGTAAATGGTGTTTCATGAACTTTAATTGTACTTTGACTTCGGAATGGAGTCATTCAAGTCATGGTATTAGAAACCCAAAAGATTTGGAGAAATTAAAAGAGAAGTTAAAGCACAACTGCAAGTTGTCAAAACTGTTTCAGATGATAGAAGAATATCATTTGGTCTTGATAAATGTGCAAAAGCAACCTTTAAAGCAGGAAAACTGCAGCACCAAGAAAACATCAGTTTGGGACAAGAATGTGATATAAAAGAAATTGAGCAAGAGGGAGTGTATAAATATTTGGTAACTGATAAAGGATCAACAATAAAACATGAACAAATGTGGATAAAACCTGTTAAGGAATACTTTAGAAGACTTAAATTAATCCTGAAAACAGTGTTGACATCTAGGAACAACATTCAAGCTATAAATCAATTTGCTCTTCCTCTCCTAACATACAGTTTTGGAGTAATTGATTGGCCTCAAAATGTGCTGGATAGATTAGACAGGAAAACAAGAAGGATGCTTCATGCTCACCGAATGATTTATAAAAATCAGTGCATACCAAGATTATATATTCCCTGTTCCAAAGGAGGGATTGGCCTCCTTGAAATTGATTGCATATATAGATCTGCAATTAAGTGACTGCACACATATCTGCTGACCTCACAAGACTCAAATGTAGTGAACGTTTTGAAACATGAGAAGAATAAATCTAAGATGACTTATCTGCTTAGTCTAGCAGAAGCATATCTGCGTCAAGCAGGAATGGAAATCAAACTAGTAGATAAAATTCAGGCAGCAACTGAATGTGCCAAAAAACAAAAGAAAGAATATAAGGTGAAGGATCCAATCAGAAGGCAAGAAATGTGGAAAATGCATAAATGTAGTTGCAAGTATAGAAAACATCTGGAAGAACTTCATGTTGATCTGGATAGAATGCAGGAATGGTTAAAGTGAGATGAATTCAAACCAAGAGATGAAAGGGTAATATTGGTGGCCCAAGACAGTGACCTACGTACACATTGATATACAAAGTCCATTGAACATGTGGGAGAACCAGACAAATGTAGGTTTTCTAAAACAGTATTGGAAACAGTCACACACCTCATTTCTGGTTGTGACATGCTAATGGCAGAAGGACTGTATACTGAAAGGCATAATAATGTGGCAAGACTGTTTCACTGGGGATTGTACAAACATTATGTTACTGAAGTGGCTGAAAAATACTGGAAACATTAGCCACAGAGCATCATAGAAAATTATGAAGTCTACATCAAGTAGGATCACCCATTACCAACAGTTCAAAAGATAGACGATAGAAAACCAGATATAGTGGTCCATGAAAAGAAGACAAAAGTAGCATTGATCATTGAAATTGACACACCCAGGGACTACAGTGACTTGTGTACAGAGAGACACAAAGTCATCAAATATCAGGATTTGCAGACAGAAATGAGAGCAATGTGAAAGAAAGATACCCAGACAGTTCCAATGGTAGTAGGATTGAAACTATACTAATTTCATGAACTTTAATCATACTTTGACTTAGGAATGGGGTCCATTCCTATCATCCTTAATGGTAATTAAACACAATGCAACATACCACAATTCCATTGTGGAATGCCTCTAAAACCCTGCATTCATTATTAGCCAGATTCAATAAGGCCTACATGACAGCACATGGTAGTACACTGTTTTAGATTCAGTAAGCAGCTCTACATGGTGTGTAGAGCCACACAAAGAAGGTAAACACTGTGGCATGAAAATTACAACATAAACAACTGAATTGTATGCTAATCAGACAATCCAAGAGAGAGGAGCTATTCAACAAGCTATACAGCAACCGTGTATACCCAGTGCTGGTTTTCCCTGTTTACAGATAAAACAGAAAAGGTAGCATTTCACTATTACCCACTGTAGAAACATAAAACAGTCAAGATATTTTAAATATGAACAACAGGAATTGTGTGGTTGTAACACATTGCATTCACACACAAAGCAAGGCTGGATGCAACATAAGGGAAGTAACAAAAGCAACATATCCTTGTTTGTCCCAAAACAGAAAAGCAGCTTTTCTCCCTCACCCCAAAAGAACAGCCAAATGACACATTTTGCTAACAACCCATCAGTGAAATGCTAACAGTACTATAAAATGAACTGTCCCTGAAACACATCTACAGATTTAACACAGAACATTCCATTTTAAGGTATTGCCAATCATGTATACCTGACAAACATGCCCATGCCATCAGTACATGTTAAAGTAATGCATACAGATTTGCTAATATATATATATATATATATATATATATATATATATATATATATATATATATATATAGGTTCACTACATAATCTCAAAATTTTGAAATATTGAATTTCAAAATCTCGAGACTATGTAGCCAAAACCCCTAAATACTGAAAGACCAGAAGCGCGAAATTTAAAATACCAAATGTATAACACACATAAAACACACACATACACATACACACAACTTCCCCCCACAATCAAACATATCATCCTACGCTACAGCCCCCCTGAACCCCCCCATGTGGGAGGCAAGCATCCCACACCCTCCTACTTAAATATACTAACTCCGAGATCACACAAACAGACACACAAGGGAAACTCACACCCACACATTATACAGTCCCTCGCACAAACACATCACAGTCACAACACACACTGACACACACTAAAGCCCCTAACCAACACACTTACACATAGATACTTACCTGAACTTCCACCTGTTCCATTCTGTTCAACCTCAGCCTCTCCACAGGCTACGTGCCCATAGAATGGTGCACAGCAATGGTTATTCCGCTCCACAAAGGAGGGGCCACAACTGATCCTGGTACCTATTGCCCCATAAGCCTGACTAGCCTGGTCTGCAAGGTTATGGAGTGCATCATCATGGAACTCATTAACAAAGACACTGGGAACCTCCAAACGCTTGACCCGACCCAGTTCAGCTTTGTTAAGGGCAGAGCATGCCTACTAAACCTGGTTGACTTCTTCGAGACAGTCACCAAGGCCATAGATGAGGGAAAGGTGGTTCACACAGCCTACCTTGATCTCGCCAAGGCTTTTGACACCATTCCTCACTCAGGTATTATAGAAAAACTCACCAGCCTGAACATAAACCCCTACGTCACAAGATGGGTTGCCAACTGGCTTACAGACAGAACTCTCATGGTAAGAATAGCGGGCTCCAGGTCCGTCTCTAAACCAGTCACAAGTGGTGTCCCGCAAGGCTTGGTTCTGGGACCCCTACTGTTCGGCATATATTTCTCAGAAGTACAGGCAAACACAGGAGGACTATGGCTAACGAAGTTCGCTAATGACTGCAAACTGGGAGCCATAATTGACTCTCCGGCTGACACGGACATCCTTCAAAAAGGCCTTACTGAGACAGACACCTGGTGTCAAACTCATGGCCTCAAGCTAAATGCCAAAAAATGCATAGTCATCCTGCTTGGGAAAAACAAAACACCCACGAATTACCACATAGGCGGTAGCCCCCTTAATACAGAAGAGGTAATAAGAGATCTGGGGACCCAGGTAGATAGTAATCTCTCCTTTGACAATCATATTGCCAAAGTAGTTAGGAAATCCTTCTATGTGGCCCATCTAATTACTAAGGGGTTCGCATCTAGAAATATAGAGGTTATAGTGCCCCTCTACTCCTCACTCATCAGACCCATCATAGAGTACAATGCCCCATTTGGGATGTACCTCACAAGACACTTCCAACAGCTGGAAAGACCACAAAAGCACCTCACCAAAAGGATTACTGGCCTCAAACATATGTCCTATGCAGCCCGACTGAAAAAGCTCCGGGTGTACTCAGTGACATATCGCTTACTCAGAGGTGACCTCTGCCTGACTTACAAAGCCATGTCCAACTCAGAATTGATGGACATGCTCCACCTAAAGAAATCCAAGTCACTGCAAGCCACACGCTCTAGTGAGCTAAATCTCACCACAACAATAAATAGAACATGCTGGAGGGATAGATTCCTGTCACAGAGACTCCCCATGCTTTGGAACAAAATTCCTAACTAAATTAGGCAGAGCCCCTCTCTAACACTCTTCAAGAGAAGCCTTGATGAGTGGATGGGTAACAGAAAATACACCCCTGGGATCACTTCATTGGCTCTGCTTGACAGAGGCTCAGTTAATTAATCAATGAGGCAGTGAAAGCTGACACACTCTGGCTAGGCTTATACATGCCCTCAGGCAGCTAGCCTAGTACCTACCTATGAACCTATGAACCTATCCATCAACAAACCACAACACCAGAAGCGCTACTTCAATATCTCCGAACATTGGGATTTTGAATTTCACGCTTCTGGTCTTTTGGTATTTAGGGGTTTCGGCTACATAGTCACGAGATTTTGAAATTCGATATTTCAAAATTTCAAGATTATGTAGTGAACCCATATATATATATATATATATATATATATATATATATATATACATTCAATATTAAACAGATTTTCTTAATGTCAGCTGAAAAATGCAAGCATACCTTCTCTAGTTCAGTAATCTTCTGTGCAGATACATCCCAAAATAATAGCCTTTTCTGTGTTCTCCACATAAACAAGTCTCTTCACCTTCAGGTTCAGTAGCTACATGATTGACTATTAATGGTGTAGATTTAGGACTGTGATCACAGTGAAGATGCAAATCAGGTGTGAACTCATTAGAATAGCTGAATACCAAATACGTGGCTCCATGTAGCAGATATAAACACAGTGCAGGCAGTCCCTCAGTGTTTATTGTAAATGGAATACAAATGTAAATGATTACTGGTAGGGAGAAGGAAAATGCAACAGCAATGCAGACTACTCAACCTCCAGTGGAAGTGTCAGGTTACACTTACAAAGTGTTAGAAGTAATTTTGTCATGGTTGGAAATGGAAGTAAGTAGCAGAACATACAGGCTCTCTTCATTAACATCCAACCTCCCCTTTTTATTTGCAGCTGTATATTATTGCCATTTAATATCCTCACTCATTTAAGGACAATGATATAGAATGGCTTATAGACTACAAGTCTCAGATTACTGGTCAGATAAGACAAGAATGAGCAACAAACACAGAGAGGTAAGATAGAGCTGCATATTTGCAAGCAATACTCATACATGGTTATCTGATCACTTAGTGCACTACATCCAAAATGAATACATGTAAAAATAACTGTTATATGGTTTCATAGCACTGTAGATGATGTTGCAGTTGGATGTATGCAGAATGATTTCAGTTCCTTGCTGCAAAGCTGTTTGTGTGGAAAGGGGGAATAAGGCACCCTTACTGTGTTTTGAAGGTTCAGTGGGGTGAGAGTTGAAATCCAGACCTAGGTAGAAATCTTTCACATTTACTAACAAACATTTTTAATGTTTAATTCATAGATTGCTGTTCTTCATTTCACCTACTTTTCCCATATATATATATATATATATATATATATATATATATATATATATATATTGGCCAGTGTAGGGATGTCAAATTTGGCTGTGCTTATCTTGTTTGCGTGATGCTTAGCAGTGCACAAACCAGGACTAGTGGCCCACACAGGAAGCAGACAAAACACCTGCAGAACACCTACAGACAGGGTATCTGTAAAAGTGCAAAGGCCAACTGTTGCAATTTTTGTTTTCCATCATGCAACACTGCTAAGTGGCATTGCACAGTGGTTAGCTAGGCTCCCCAACATCTGCAGTCATCAAACACCTGCAGACAGGATGCAGACAGACAATTATTAAAAAAGGATGCATTCAATTAATTCTGTTGGGCACTGAGCAAACATGTTAAGCGGCGTTGTGCAGCAGTTAACACAGAGCACTTAAGAATGAGTAGGAAATTATGGAAACATTATGTAATTACTGATGTGGCAGTAGGTGTAAGTGTAGGGCTGGAGTACAGATGGTCCTGGGTTCTAGTACAGGGTGTGCAACCTATTTTTACTGTTATGACAGTGCAGTTTATAGCAATGAAGTGAAAAAATAGACAAGTGTTGTTTCAACATTCTTGTGGTAACAGGTGGAAGTGTAGGACTGCCATACGCATGGTCCTGGGCTCTAATACAAGATATTCTAGACATTTTACTGCTGTTCCTCTTCCCGTTATATTTACTCTCACTTATTTCACTTTAGATAGTGGAACTAATATGAATTATATGTATGACGGATAATACACCCTTATTGTGTTTTCAGATATGTGACTGAGGGCATACTGTCTGCTATATTTATGTAAGTATAATTCTGCTATCTTGACTTACATATCCTTCACAATTAAATAAAACACATACACAACTGTATCTATATACAAGAACCTTGTCAGGTCACACACATACATGTGTAATACCTCAAACTGTCAGCTGTATTTATGAATGATTTCTGACTATGTCTGAGTCGCATTTCTTCTGCGGCAAAGATAGAAGATCAATGCTGTGGAAGAAAATGATTTGCCCCTTATGCCTATGTTTGAATCCCAAACTTTAAAATTCAATTTTATCAGTGTATAAAGCCAAAAACAAATGTGTCAGGTCATAACATTTATGTCCCCTTTGTATGTCTGCAAACGTAACTCACCTACCAATTACCTTCCAATCTTCAATATATATTTCCAAGCTATATCAGAAGATATCCCAAAAACTAAGATCAAGTGTCAGATTAACCTTCCTATATGAAATATTTATTTCAACCCTGCTTGGCACTGCTGCTCTCTGCTTAACATTGTGCAAATGCGGTTGACATCACTGCTCAGGTTTGCGCACTACCAGTAAACATGATAACTGAAATTAGCAGGAAAGCATTGGTTGCCATTTCTCTAATTTAGACTTGCCTGGAGTTAGTGGAGAAGCTGCCCTGTTTAGCGTACAGAGCTGGAGTGTCCAGGAGGCCAGGATATTTATTGGACTCCTGGTAAAGCATCACAGCCAAAGGCTTCTGCAGAGTGACTCTTCTAGCTCCTAGTACAAGTCAGATGCATGGAAAGGTCTGGCTCAGGCTGTATTCAGTGATACTGGCATCCCAAGCATTGGAGGACAGTGTAGGAATCATTTTAATGACCTACAGAGGCACAAAAGGGAAACCATCAATCATTGGTTGACTGAATTTGAAACTGCAGACATCCCACAGCTGTGTAAGTATGATAATAAGAAGGTATTTGTAATAGAAAGCTAAATATAAGCAAGACTGGAATGTATAATGTTCTTCTGTTCTTTCTCTTCTTTCCCCAGCTAATGTCAAAATACAGTTCAATAGATGGGCTCCTGCTGCTTGAATGGAGGGACTGAGAGAAGTAAGTGGTATGTACACTGCACAAGAGAAGTATTATTGTAGCTTTAAAGGATAATGATGGATTTTTGGGTTTTTATGTAGTGTAGTAAACTGAGCATGCATATCCTAACTGTAAAAGGAAGAAGGCATGCATTAGTCTGTAGCACAAACCAACTTTAGGAGTCAAATATAAGACTGTAGTCAGAGGCTGTGGGTTCAAATACCACAAGTCACAACTACACAATACTGCTTTTCTTTAATAATATTTACATTAAATTACACTATATGCAAGTGGCATACATGCCCTGCTTTTAACTGTAATATGTATAACTGGAATACACATATGTGCAATATATCCACATTTCAAGGATTATTTTCAGCAATCTGTAGTTATAGTGTGTATTTCTTAGGATGTATATAGGATGTATATTTAAATGTAATACTTCAGATAAAATAATTGTATAGTAGTTGTATAAATGTGTTAATGCATTGTATGTCACATATGATGGTACTAATTTTATCTCTTGCTTTTCTCTCACTCCATACCTTAGCTCTCTTTTTTTTATTTTCTATTATGTGTCATCAAAATGTCTACATGTCATCTATGTCTATCAAATCACTAAATGCTACACAGCACAAGTTAGGTCAGCCCCAGTGGATAAGCCTGCCCCTGCTCCACTGGCTCCAGCATCAATGCCAAGCACATTTTGGACCCAAACTGGCAGTACTGCTTCTGCTGCCCCTGCACTACCTGTGCCCTCAGGTAGTAGCTCCCCAGCAGCTAGTGCTGTGGTACAGTATGAGAACAGTGGCGGAGGTGAGGATTTCATCACCTGCTGGGAGATACCAGGGTTGGTGCACAGCATTGTGTACCACACCATTGGTGTACACCTATGCTGGATGGAGAGGCTGCACTCCCTCATGGTACATAGGAGCAGAAGATGTCAACCACTCCAGCTGACAACAGAGTAAGAGAACAGTGCTAACAGTTCAGTGGGTGAGGACTCGATTCTCACTGTCTTCATATTTGATGAGCATGATCCTGTGTTGTCCCCTACCTCAGCCCAACCATGGTGTCCTCCAACCTTTTGTGTCCCTCACCATCCCTGTGGCTTGTCTTGTTTGTCTTGTTTATTTGCATATGCTTCCTCACCTACCCAGCTTACCTGAGCCAGAAATAATTATGTCCCTTACCTAGCATGCCTCTCTTACTGAATTAAAAAATGGATACCTGTCCCACAAAAAAAATATAGTCCCACACATAGCTCTCTATTTCAAACACATGTCTTCTTGACACACTTGATTCACTTCAATTGACTATACAACATGATTGCATTGTTGTCACCCCTCTCTCTGGAGGTGACAGTCCCAATTTAGCTAATATGCTGCACATATTATTAGTTTTCACTGTTGAAGAAATTTATAGCTTTTGTTTTTACCTACCTACCTCCTACACATTTTTATATTGCTTTCTCTTTGTTTTTCCCCCTGTTTGCTCCCCATTTCAACACTTTCCTATCTAATCCATTTTATCACCTATAATCTGGGCAAAAAATAGAATCAAACACAACACACATAAGTAACAGTAAAAGCAATGAATCCCTTCACGTTTTGGCTTCTATGTTTGCAGGGAGTTTGGCATTGTGCACCAATGCCAAGCGATGGTGAGCGGCCCTGCAAAGCTGTGGTTATCTCAGCATTGTGCCACTTAACCCTCCTGCCCTATGCAAACACACAGCAACACATGTAATATAAAGAATTAATGTCATTGCATTATCACTGTTTATTTATAAGTATTAAATACACCTTGATTTGAACTCAGTATCATCTGGGCTCATAAATAAGTGTGTTAATGTATTTACACCTGCTGCCACAGATTCAGCTAAGCAACAGGTGTGTTTCATACACTCACTATTAACTCTCCGACTTTAAGCAATGCGGCTTGCATTTGCGCACTGCTTAACTCCATGCAAATGGGGAAAGTAATGGAAATGTGAATCTTGCATATGTAAACACTTTGCCAACCATTGCTCAAACCCACTGCTCACCTTTGTACTATGCAAAGTCAATATTAGAATGTATTAGTGTTGCTTACTGTCCATTTACTCTTCTTGCCATGAAACTACATATGGAAACAAAACAAACTGAAGGCCCTATCTAACAATATGTCATATAGTTACAATGCAACCATATGTTGCCTCCCTCAATACACTACAGAACTGGTGTCTCAGTACTTGTTCACAAATATGGCAGCTACACTACATAAATTAATGTCAAATGTTGTGTGATATGCAATGCACATCATTCTCATAATATCCAGAACTAGAACTATCTTCACAATTGAACATGCCTACATATCCATCAACTGACCCTGTCAACTACTGACCCATAAGCCTAACCAGCCTTATCTGCAAGGCTATAGAAAGAAACCTCATGGACCTTACCCACAGGGACATAGGTGACCTTCAACACTCTTGACTCAACCCAGTTTGGTTTTGTCAAGGGTCGATCTTGCTTATTAAACCTAGTGAACTTTTTTGATAATGTCCTCAAAGCCATGGATGAGGGAAAACAGGACATACCACCTATGTTGATTTAGCCAAGGACTTTGACACAATCCCTCTTTCATGTATCATAGAGAAATCGCCCATCTTAGAATTAACCCATACATTACAAGATAGGTAGCCAGCTGGCTCACTGACAAAATGCAAACTGTCCAAGTTGGGGAGTCCACCTCCACCAGTACACAAGTTACCAGTGAAGTACCACAAGGATCTGTACTGGGTCCTCTACTGTTTGGAAACTATTTCTCTGAAGTCCAGGTGAAGGTGGATGACCTATGCCTTACCAAGTTTGTAGATGACTGTCAACTGGGCGCAACCATATAGAGTCCCCAATGATGTTAGCATATAACAGAAAGGGCTGACACAGACAACTGATTGTTGACAAACTCACGGACTAAAATGTAACACAAAAAATGTATCACTGTCCCCTTTTGCAAAGATGTACCCCTGCTAATTACAATATGCATAGTACCCCTCTAAGCTCAAACTCAGTGGTGAAGGACAAAGGTTGATGGCAATCTAAACTTCGATCACTATATGTCCATAGTGGTAAGACTCAGATTCTACATTGTGCACCTCATAAATAGGGCATCACATCCAAGACCAGGGAGTTCATAGCTCCTCTGTACTCAACTCTTATCAGATCACTAATTGAGTACAATGCTCCCTTCTGTATCTGCCTCACCAGACACCTGCAGCAACTGGAGAAACCACAGAGGTTTCTGACCAGGTAAACCCAGGGCCTCCAAAACATGACATACATGGAAAGACAGAAAGCCCTGTCACTATACTCAGTATCATACAGGTAGCTGACAGCTGACCTGTGCCTGGCTTACATAGCAGTCTCATACCCTGCCCTACTGGAAATATTGGACATCTGCAAACCAAAGGGGACAAGAATAACTTACTCCAGGGATCTCAACCTAGCCTGTGACATAAACAGAACATGCTGGAGAGACAGCTATATCTCCCAGCAATTGCACTCCTCTGGAATAGGCTCCCACTGCATGTGAAGCAGTGCTACTTAGTGACATTATTCAAGTACAACCTTGACAACTGGATAGGCAATTATTAATTCATCCCAGGGGTGGCACCTATGTCTCTCATGGACAAGGGCAGTTAGTGCTTATCACAAAATTGGTCTACTTATAATGACCATCTAACTATGCTCAATAAGGGTACTTGGGTTTTTACTTGGCTAGGCTTGTAAAGGCCCTAGGGCCATTAGCCCAGTAACCTCCTATGAACCTATGAAGCTATGAACTTATGCAGCCCTCCCACTTAGATAGGTATGGGGGGGTTCTGAACTGTTGTGTGTGTGTGTGTGTGTGTGTGTGTGTGTGTGTGTGTGTGTGTGTGTGTGTGTGTGTGTGTGTGTGTGTGTGTTTGTACACTTGCTTAACATTACAGAGAGCCTTTTACGCCAGCATTTGGGACAATGTTATTACCATATTCACCTCACCAGACACTGCTGATGTCATCAGCTATAAAGTGTTTTCTGAGACACTCAGAGTCAAACTCGAGTTGTGGTGCTTGCCTTAAATACAGAGTTCTATAGTCTGTGTACTTTGATAAGTAGGGGTTCTGTTCTCACTGCAGTCAACTGTGGTGTGTGCGCACATGTGTGTGTGTGTGTGTGTGTGTGTGTGTGTGTGTGTGTGTGTGTGTGTGTGTGTGTGTGTGTGTGTGTGTTACTGCACTTGCTTGACATTACAGAGAATCATTTACACCAGCATGTGGGACACTGTTATTATTATATTTGCCTCACCAGACACTGCTGATTTCATCAGCTATAAAGTCTTGTCTGAGACACTCCAAGTCAGACTTGAGCTGTGGTCCTTGCCTTAAAGATAGACCTCTGTAGCCTGTGTACTTAGGTAGGCAGGGGTTCTGCTCTCACTGCAGTCAACTGGGGTGTGTGTGTTTGTGCACTTGCTTGACATTACAGACAGCATTTTACACCAGCATGTGGGACACCACTATTATCATATTCTCACCAGACACTACAGATGTCATCAGCTATATCTGATTTGTGGATGTGCACTATTCTTACTAGGGCAGGGTCAGAGACTGGCCTGGAGGCCAAGCAGAAGTCACCTTATCCTATATGATACAGATTATGAAGACATGGCTTTCAGTCTATCCACGTACATCATGGGATGGTTTGTAGGCCCTTTGTTTTCTTGGTGAGAAACCCCTGTGGTCTCTCCAGCTGCTGCATGTGTCTTTTAAAGTTCATGCAAAACAGAGCATTATATATTAGTGTTTTAATGAGGTTTGAGTACAGTGCTGTAATATAATTTTCAGATCTGAATACAATGGCATGGTTCATGATGTGCACAACATAGGCTTTCAATACCAATTTGGACATTTGATGGTTGAAGTTCAGATTGCTATCTACATGTGCTCCCAGTGCTTGTATCACTGGGTTTCAGCATAGCAGAACTGTTGCCAATGCTGTAATTAGCAGGGAATGCCACTTTGCAGAAGGACAAAATAAAGACATGTTTTTTTCATTTATTTTTAGACCATGTGGCTTTGTCACCAATCATTTGTCTGTGTCAGCTCCTCCTGTAGTATGTTAGGGAATGCCACTTTGCAGAAGGACAAAATAAAGACATGTTTTTTCATTTATTTGTAGACCATGTGGCTTTGTCACCAATGTGATCTGTAGTGAGAGTAGGAATCAGGTTGAGGAGACTCTGGAGAGGTGGAGATATGCTCTAGAGAGCAGAGGAATGAAGGTCAGCAGGGCTAACACAGAATATATGTGTGTAAATGAGAGGGAGGGTAGAGGAATGGTGAGGATGCAGGGAGTAGAGTTGGTAAAGGTGGATGAGTTTAAGTACTTGGGATCAACAGTTCAGAGTAATGGTGAATGTGGAAGAGAGTTGAAGAAGAGAGTACAGGCAGGGTGGAATGGGTGCAGAAGAGTGTCAGGAGTGATTTGTGACAGACAGGAACCAGTAAGAGTGAAAGGGAAGGTCTACAAGAGGGTAGTGGGTCCAGCTATGTTATATGGATTGGAGACAGTGGCATTGACAAAAAGGCAGGAGTCAGAGCTGGATGTGGCGGAGTTAAAGATGTTAAGATTTGCACTCGGTGTGACTAGGATGGATAGGATTAGGAATCAGTATATTAGAGGGTCAGCTCATGTTGGACAGTTTGGAGACAAAGCAAGAGAGAAGAGATTGTGTTGGTTTGGACATGTGCTGAGGAGGGATGATGGGTATATTGGGAAAAGGATGCTAAGGATGGAGCTGCCAGGTAAGAGGAAAAGAGGAAGGCCTAAGATAAGGTTTATGGATGTGGTGAGAGAGGACATGCAGGCGGTTGGTGTGACAGAGCAAGATGCAGAGGATAGGAAGAAATGGAAAGAGATGATACGCTGTGGCGACCCCTAACTGGAAAAGCCGAAAGATGATGATGATGATGATGTGGCTTTGTCACCAATCATTTGTCTGTGTTAGCCCCTCCTGTAGTATGTTATCATCATAGGTGGACTCAATGATTGCACCCACAATGCGCGAATCAGCAAATGTTGTAAGCCAAAAGCTGTATACTCTATCCTGAACTGTTGAGAAATAGATTCAAAACAGTAAAGGGCCAAGCACAGATCCTTGGAGTACACCAATGGTTACAGCTCTACTGGTACAAATTGATTCACCAACTTTCACAGTATGTCTACTGTTAGTGAACCAGTCGGTTACCCATCTAGTGACATAAGGGTTAATCCCAGCTGGGAGAGTTTCTCAATGATCCTTGTGTAGGGGATTGTGTCAATACCCTAAGCCAGATCAGGATAGGCAGTATGCACTGTCTTACCTTCATCCAGCCCTATCACACAGAATCAATGGGCTGTGACAACTTCACAGATCACCTATGTGTGACTCAGCACATATACCTTCCTGACATGGTTGAATACACACTTCAACACACCCTCCGCACAGACTATGTCATATAGAAGGGTGTACATCAACATGCATCCATCTGAGTTACAGAGGACAGCACCTGATGCATGCATGTATAGACACATCTTGACACTCCTCACCTGTGAGGTGACCAACATGTCATCGTGGACCTTTTCTAAATGTACACTAGTTATATCCCACCTGTGTGCAACAGACCTGTGTGAGTTGTTAATGCGGCAAGTCTGTTACATCTTCCAAAACACGAAACACAAAAGCAACTATTAAAAGAAAAAACACTGAATACAGAGCTCAGCAAGACTGCAAGTTCTTTTATTAAAACTTCTGGTACCTCGGCTCAAACGCCTTCAAGTCTGTTACATCTGTTAGATATCCTCAAAGAGGTCATTGAGGGCATGCGTGATAACAATACTATCATCCTTTTGAACTTGACAAGCCCAAGGCATTTGACAAATATCCACAATGAGGTATTATTCAACACTGTCAGATGTGGCCATAAACACCTATATCACCAAGTGGGGAGACTGCTGTATCACATATGTTGAAATGTGTGAAGTGGCCTATATCTCAAGTCCAGTGACTGAGTCTATGCATCAGGGCTATCTGCTAGGTCCTTTGCTGTCATTTACTTAAGTCACAGATGCCACAAATAACATCCTGTATCCAAACAGCTATCTGAAGGACTACAGATTGTGGACAATCTTTGACTCCAACTTTGATATTAGTATAATGCAGACAATATCAACACACACCAAATATTGCTGCCACAGCCATGACAACACCTACAATGACACAAAAACATTGAGGGAGTTGTTCTATCAGGAAAACAAATACACAACCCTAATATAATGTAGACATCACACACCTATACCAATAAGTATGTGACCCATGTCCTGGGATAAATATGTGGAACATACACCATGTGGCCACAGTGCTGACTACTCCCTTATATATATAACATAACTACTATGTGAAGGACATCCACATCACAGGCCATAATACCTCCACAGATCACAGTCTTCATCACATGAGTACCTGAGTACAATGCACCCTTCTTAATGTACCTCCCTACACATCTTCCAGTGATGTGTAGCTGAAGTGCACTATCTTTGCCACAGTGACTTGTCATACATCTTATTAGCCATACCTAGATATTCTTTCTGTGGCATAAACATTACTGTCTGATGGTGCGGAACCCCCATCAAGTTGTTACACCAAATGCATGTGCGATACCTGTTGTGGTGATGTACACAGTACATACATAGCTGTTTGACAACATTAATGGCATGGGTAACATTCATGACAGTGTTGATTGTGCTATATATATATATATATATATATATATATATATATATATATATATCATACAATACTGATATTTGACTGGTGTCACTGCTATAACTGTCTTCCATTGACATGCCCTTATCTGCTGTACATTAGGTTGTTTCACCTGCCCTCTTTCCCTGTGCTCATTCTTACAATTCATCCTGCATATTCCTATTCGATACACACACTTCTCCAAGTGTTTATTTTACTTGGCAGTCCATGTACCCTTACAGATCATTTACACTACGTTGGTATAGAATGCCAGGAATGGGATTTCACAATACTCTGTACTGAATACACTGTTCTGTACTGTATTTGGACCATATACATAACTATCATACATCTCATCTGTCCAGATTTTTGCAAGAATGTCTGGATTTTTGCCTTATATCTTTTGGTCTGTTCCTAATAAAATTTGTATTTTTCGGCCATATCACTTGAATAATCACAGGACTGATGTCACTAAATAATTACATACATTTGGGTTTCAGACTTCAGATCCTTCAGAAAATGTATCTTAACACAAACATTGTTATTCTAGCACATTTCTAAGTTTAAAAGAGCAAATATTTAAAATATGGCCCTAATTCTGGGTCAGTGTCCCCACATTATGTCCCCCCATTATGTTAGGCTTTATCCAGATTTCTTGCACCACAAGGTTGAGAGCCATGAGAACTATATGTCAAGCCCTGGTGATCATTGTGGCATTCTGCACAAACACACTAACCAACTGTGCTCTGATGTAAACAGGTTTGCTATCTGTGTTGCTTTACAGGGCTTCCTGTCCAGCAATACTGTTGCCAGCAACAAAAATGTGCTTACTTAAACATGGAGTGTGGCATGAATATGTAATTAGCACTGCTGCAAACCGCGCATCACTACACACACATGCAAACTCCATCTAGGCTTTAAGCGAAGCCTGCACAGAGTTTATTGAATCCCAGTGTGTGTCTATATAACAGACCATATCATAGTTCACTTAAGACAGCTCTTAAGAAAATGTTTAGCTAAACATGCTCCGGAGTGCTCTAACTTCAAGAAATTTGTATTTTTTGTGTTGGATAAAATAGATTTGACTCCATTTGTTACAGAATTCAATAATGCCATATTAAACAAGGAGCTCAGATGGCAGGTTTTCCTTAGGGCAGATCATATTCCTGGTCTAAATGAGACCTTAAATGTCAAATGTTATTAAATAATAGACAATACTATTAAACAGTTAGTTTGACAAACATTTTTATAGTAGGCACACATTTGCATGTGCTATATGCTTTTTGAACATATGTCAAGTGTTTTATTTAACATTTTATATTTTTGCCTTTAAGAAAATGGTATGTATTAATTAATAATGAGATGAATGGACATTTAATTGGTTTATTTATTAATCAAATTTTGTATTTAATCCTGACTAATTGGTTTACTGGTCAGTTCTGAAGAAGTTCGCTGTGATTAAAATGAAAGAAAGCGCTTAACTTTTTATCTGTGTGGACAGTCATTATTTTGTCTTTTTTTCACAGTTTTTTTTCTTTTCTTTTTCTGTTTTTTGTGAATTTGGTGTTTTTCATATTACTTAATCTCTCCTCCTCTTCTTTAAACTTGTTTTCCAGTTACCTTTCTAGTAGACAGCAGGCTGTCAATTGGAATAATTGTACCTCCTCCAACCTTGACACTCTGACAGGCATCCCCCAAGGTTCTATCCTGGGCTTTCTGCTATTTAACATCTTCATTAATGACTTCCATCATTGTATCCCAAATCCTAAACTAGTCTAATACACAGACGACTCTACCATTATCTGCTCTGGTGAATCCCTCCTGAAACTCATGCAAGTAACCCAAGCTGCCTTCAACAGCACAGGGACATGGATTCTAAACAATCACTTAGCTCTTAATGCATCCAAAACAAAAATTATGATTTTCATCCCATCTAAAAACACCAAAATAGACAAGAACTCCTTCTCTATAGTAAGCCAAAACAAGATTCCTATCAAAATAGTCTCCCATACTAAGCTTCTAGGTGTCCTTATCGATGAACAACTAAAATATGACATTCACCTTCAAACTAACATCAAGAAATCTCACCAGAAACTTGGAATGCTTTATCAGCACAATTGCTATCTTACCTCTTCGACTAAGCTCAGTCTCTCTATCACATACCTCCTTCCCCCTCTCATGTATGGAGCACCTCTCCTTATTAATCTTCAAGCCACTTTTAAAGCTAAACTGGCATGCTGTTACAATACAATTGCCATGTTTGCTACCAGCTCTAAATCCTCCTCCCATCACTGTGACTCCTTACACACCTTGAACTGGCTGGAGCTCCCCAACTATCTCTCTTACATTCAACTCTCTACTGCCCATAAACTCATTTTCAATCCTTCTCAATGCCCGTCCCTCTCCCCCATCCTCACTATGTATGTTCCTGGTCGACCTCTCAGATTTAATAGTCAGAATCTCCTTGAAGTGTTCAAACCATCACGTACTCCTGGGCAACTTCTTTTGTCTTTTTTCCTCACACGAAACTGGAACTCACTTCCTCCTCATATCTGAACTACCGAGAACCTCTCCACTTTTAAGACTTTGTTCCATTCATATCTCTCTTCTACCTGCTCTCATCCCTCCTAACTTTCACCCTATTTACTCCCACTCCCACTTCCTTCAACCTTTCTCTCTCACAATCCTACCTAACTCTCATCATGCTTTGTCTCCTCCGTCATCACTTCTTTTACTATTACTTACTCCCTTTAGTACCTTAGCTTGTGAAGGAATCTGCCTGCCACATAAAACAGAATAATTCTTATCTCACTTAGCCCTGAAAACTACTATCATGGCATACCACAGAAATCTTATTGCTACAACCATATCTAAATCAATTTGTTTCAATTCATTTGTGTAACATTTTTATTAACTTCTGCTGAGTTGGCTTTTATAATATCCTGTATTAATTTTCTGTATTACTTCTTGCTGATTTTTGTTTTGTATGTATGTACTTTGGAGCTTTTCTCCCTGGGCGTCCATTGAAAAAGGGCTCACCTCAGCCCAATGACCTTTCCCAGTCAACAAACTGCAAATAAAAAAAATAAATAAATAAAATTTTGTTTTTGTAGGCATTAAGAGCTATTTACAGACCAGGGCTTAATGAATATTTTTAAGTAATTTAATAATTGGTATATAAATATATGTTGAATTAAATATAAATTTAATGTTTAATGTTTATAATATATTTATGGATTTTCTTTCTTTATATATATTTGTTATTTATATATTTGTTTTATATATATATATATATATATATATATATATATATATATATATATATACATTTTGGTGTTTGGTGTTTGGAAGCAAAATGTTTTTTAAGTTTACTGTAGTGGATTTGCTGATGAGCTGTATTTGTGCGTTAAGCCTCCTATGGGGATCTGCTTTATTGCATTGATGATACCAATGGGTGAAAATTGTCTGCATCTGTTCATATCAGTTTTGCTATTCTGCAAAGGCATATTTATATTAAAAAGCCTGCATCACTGACTCATTTGTGGAGTGCTGGCTATTTTCATGGTAGAGTTACTTATTGAATCATGCACCGTTCATTGGGCTCATGCACCAATTGCTGCTTGGAGGACTCTTGGCTGGGGTGCCTTCTGTGCAGAGTCTGCATGTACTCCCTGTGCTGACATGGGTTTTCTATGGGGGTTCTGGATTCCTTCCAAAGACATGCAGTAGGTGGATTGGATGCTCTAAACTGCCCATTGGAGTTAATGTGTATGCGATGAGAGTGGTACGAAAGAACAGCAATGGCAGGATTAGCCACCTAGTGGTATGAACCTTGGATCACTGTTGAAGCGACACACCAACCCCATGTGCAAAATGGGAAAATGGGTCGTGGATGTATGCCTACAAATAAATAAATATATATATATATATATATAGAGAGAGAGAGAGAGAGAGAGGGATCAGTTACTGTGTTAAATCTGCACTGTACTGACAAAGAGTTCCGATTACCAAGTGTTGCTGATGTTGAAAGAAGTAAAACCTACTCTATATTGGTGTAAGGTAAGTCTGGCTTTTGGATTAATGCTGAAACTTTCAGATATATTGAACATTTTAACATTAAGGTGAGGGCATATCTGTACAAGAGCTGGCAGGTTAGGGTGAGAGTAAGGACTAGGCAAGGGGATAGGTTTAGTGGCGCACTTGTTTATTGCTGTATGTGGTGGTTGCCTGAGTGTCTTGTTTAGTGGTAGTGTTATGGAAAGTTTTTTTTCTAAAGTAAGGTGTGATACTGAAGTCAGGGCAAGATTAGACATAGCATTTGCATGTATCAGAAAGAACTGTGTGCTTGTGTGTGTGTGTGTGTGTGTGTGTGTGTGTGTGTGTGTGTGTGTGTGTGTGTGTGTGTGTGTGTGTGTGTGTGTGTGTGGGTGTGTGCGTGTGTGTAAAGATAGATGATATAGATCTAGATACACAAATGTAGATCTAGATTAGATACAGATACATATACAGATATAGATATAGATATGGATGTGGTTGAGAAGCAGTTAGGGCCTAATGAATGGATTAACAGTGTGCTTACTGAGAAACCAGATAAAAATTCATACTGGGCCAGAAGATCTTAATAAAACTATAAAAAGAGGTTTCTTTTGTGTAATTAAGCAAGGGTGTCTAAAGCAAAGCATCGTTCTGTTTCTGATTCAAGCCAGGGATCTGACCAAATTAAGCTAGATAAGGAAAGTTCAAAGTTGAGTACTTTTAATTCACCTATGGGAAGGTACTGATTCTTGAGACTTTCATTTGGCATTTTGTCAGCATCTGATGTATTTCAGGGAGTTATTACAGAGATAATCAAGTGGATTTGTGCTGTAATTAATATAATTAATGATTTATTGATGTGGGTCAGAATAAAGAAAAGCATGTGATGGGACTGACTGAGTTATTGAAGAAACAGAGATGTACCAACTTCAGTCTAAGTAAAGGAAAATGCAAAATAAATTTGAGTGACAAAATTGAAATAATGTGGTCTTTATCTTATTGTCTAAACGTTTGAAACCATACATTGAGAAAGAGAGAATAACATTGCAAATGCTTCTTCCAAGGGCAGACAGGCTATTATGAGACTTCTTGGAAAGATTTCTGAGTTTATTCTGAATATACCAGGTGTAAGTTTGCCAGTCAGGAAATTATTTGAACTTAATTTGGGATGGCATTGGAGAACAGGACAAAAAGAGCTCTGAACTGCTTAAACACTAATTGAAATACCCTTATTGAAATCTATCAATGTCAACAGGTCAGTCACATTACAGTTAGATGCTCGTACTGACTCTGTATTATAGAAGGGTGAAGCCACGACTATGGCACAACTAACCTGACATTGACTAGCATCTCAGGTGCTCGAGAAGGCAACTAGACAGGGAGAGGAATGATAAGGCAACATGCTCATCTCTTTCAGGTGGGAAGTTGAAGGAGCATATCACTGGGAACACTTCCTGTTAATGTATCCCTTACGGTGAATGGAAATGTAGTGGGGGGTCAACATTACCTGAGGGGCTATATCATTCACAGAAATGAATGGCAATCCCACAGTACAATTTGCTCACCACTATAGTGCTTATTTGGCATGCAGAGAAATGGCTAGGGAGCATAAGAAAAGTCCATGATGACTGCCTGGATGATAGCTGTCCCATGACTGATTCTCACTTGATTATGAACTAAATGGGCAGAATCATGATGACTGGTTAGGTGGTAGACAGAGGTGAGACCCCAAAAAAGAAACAAGTAGAGGCCAACCAGAATGACCGTGTGATTCTAAAAGAAACTAAACCAGATGCTTAAGGATCCAGATCATTTACATGATGACAGAAAATGTATGTTCAATTAGAAAAAAGATCAATTGGCCATAATACATGATTGTGAAAACTTTAGAGTACATTTATAGGAAAAGAATGTTAGTTGGTTCAAGATATAACCCATTTCAGAGCATAAATAAGCAGTCCCTCTGCACAGCACCACCAAGGCTACAGAGCTTGGTGCTGAGACTACAAAAGTATGGAAAGTAGAATCCAGAAAAACAAAATGTATATATCAGATATACTGTGTCATTCATTTTTATCAGAGTAACAAGAAAAGTTGCTTGATGGTGACTTGGAAGTGAACTTAATAACCCCATGCTTGTCTGTGACTGAAAAGAAACTTTAAAAGTTTCAGCAGGGTAGTGAGAGTGATCCAGAAATGCAGATGCTTCAAGATATAGAAGTTGGTCAGAAAAAAATCTCTTGTCAGATAAAAGATTGTCCATTCCTTTTTTTGAAATAGAGATTATCTGTGCATAAAGTCAGATGTTTAAATCAAATAAAATAAAAAAAATTTTTGGCAAGAATAAACAAGTCACATTTAGGAACTATGAAGTGTAAGAAACCCGCTTGTGATGCATTATACCGGCCAAGAACATCAAAGCAAATGGAGCATGAAGTTGATGACTATTGGTAAGCAATGCATACTGTAATGATAATCCGGCACAAGAGATGATTGTTGGCTCAGGTCTAGGAAGACCAAGTAATACATCTGGAACAGATCTGCTGCATTTTCATGACTATGGGTATTTTATCTGTATAGATTACTATCATAGCTGGCCTTAGGCATAGGCCAACTAGGCGGCCACCTAGGGCGCTGCTCTAGCAGGGATACTTTTCCAGTATTTATTTGGTGTAGGTAGACCAGGATGGGGGCACCAGGTGATGTGAGTGGGGCGCCATGGAGCCCTTTTGCCTAGGGCACCAGTTGACCTAAGGCCGCTTACTATTTAAAATTCCCAAAGGTCATCATGTTAACAAGCACTGCAAGTAAAACTGAGGAAAAAAGCTAGTGGTGGCTGGTGACTTCAAATCAAAGGGGGACTGCAGGAGACAGTTGAATGGTGGGGTAATGGGAAGGGGTGTACCTAACTAGAAAGGGGTGGAGCTATGCTCAAAAGCACAAAAACTGGGACTTTAATTAAATATACTGCCCTGGGTGCCAAACCATCATTAGGAGAGTCCAGTCAAGACAAAATGAATTGTAGATGAAAAAAAATATATCAGTGCATTGGCTACATGACAGCTTACTTAATATCTAGATGGAAACAAAAAAGTTGTGAGGCATGAAAAAATAAATTACTTTTTTAATACATTACTAGAATGCCAGTCAAAATCAAGTATAAAAAAACAAGCAGCACTCAACTCAAACCACTTCTCCTTGCACTGCAGTTCTAATTATAATTGATATTCAGCTTTATAAAAGTACCAAGTAACATGCTGAAAGTAGCAATCTTTGTGATACCCCCACTTGTAAAAATATTTCTTATCCAAAAAAGACCTGCTGCCTGACAACAACGATTTACTTGTTTCATGGGGAAAACTTGATTAAAGTAAAAAATGAACAGCAAACAACAAACAAGATCAAGATAACGTGCTTAATGGATTACTGCACAGGTTATGGACCACACATGATAGATTGGCATTCTGTTTAGTTTACGGGTAAAGCCTGCAAAGATGACTGCAAGTCTCCAACAAATGTAATGACCTTCTGAAAATACTGTAATCCTGTCCTTTATTACAAATACTGTCATATGCATTTCAATACCTAAGGCTTATATGTTATCTAGTTATGTAAATATTATCTGCATGGCAACAACAAAAATACTTTCATTGTTGGTAATTCTTTAACAGTATGCTTATTAAAGCTTACTTGCACCTTACAATCTCAGACAAGCTTAGCTTATGGTCATTAAAGCATTGCTACTTAAACACAGAGCAACAGGCATTGCAACAACATGCATTTTCTGAATAATAAGAAGCATATATCAACACTATAAAATATGACAGAAAACCAGAACATTCTGCAAAATCAAGGATAGATGAAAAGCCACTGTAGTACTTGTGTCTACCTTGGATGGTGGATACTCTGCACACTTACACTACATAATTGCTCCTTGCCTTGCTTGGACACATCCAAAGTCACCACATGGGAGAGTGGGGTGCAACAAGTATGTCACAATTTGAAATGTCTCTGGCTGACGGTGATGGCCCTGACACATCTGTCATACCTCTCAACCTCAGATCAAGAAATCTGGACAAAGCCATAAATAAAAGTGGGACAAAGGCCCAAAAATAAGGACAAATTTTAAATATTGCGCTTATAAACTTAGAAAGATAATAGAATAGTAGGTCTTGTATTATTATGAATTTTCTGAAGGGTATGAAATCTGAAACTCAAATGTCTGTCGTTATTTTCTAACTTCAGTCTTTAATGATTTGCCACTAATTTGCCAGAAAACCACAATTTTATGAAAAAATGGACCAAAAATGTGATGCAAAAATATAAAATAGCCATGCAATACAGCTGGGAACCTGTCAAAGAAGGGACACCTTTTTTTTATATTAGTACTGTTAAGATGAGCAGCTGACAAAGTAAGAGAATCTACATTCATTTCAGAAATAAAAGTAATCTATAACTCTGATCATTACAGTTATTTATTAAGTGTAAACCCTCCACATTTTCTTCCAAAATTGCCATTTTGCAGATGGATTATTAGGAGGAGAACAACATTTTGAGCCAAAGTCTGGGACAGTTGAGAGGTTTGGATATACCTAATTCTATAAAGCAATTTATTTGTGCGTACCTCTGAACCTCTTAACACAAGAAATCTGGACAAGGCCAAATATATTGCAGGAACATACAGACAGTACTAAAAATTGCCCTTGTATAAACTTGGACAGTTGACAGAATAACAGGTCTTGCTTTTAGCATGCATTTCTATGAAGGGTATGAAGTCTGAAACTCAATGTCTGTCATTATTTAGTGACTTCATTCCTAAAGGATTTAACAGAAAACCACAAATTTTATGAGGAACAAACCAAAAATAAGAAGCAAAAATCTAGTCATTCTGCGAAAATCTGGACAGTGGAGAGGTATAGTTCACCCGGAGCTGTCTTTGAGTTTTCCACCCTTCCCCCCTCACAAAATCATGGTCGAATGTGGCCTCCCCCCTGCAGCCATTCCAATGTCCCATTACTTGGCTATTTCACTCCATTTACCATAAACACTATAATATGCATACTGCTTTACTTCTATGATGATTTGGATTTCATTTAAAAGTTTTATTTTATATTTTACAGCACAAACACTAAGAGACATCTGCTAAACAAAGCCATGCAGTCTCACAATGAAAATAGACTTAGCATTAAAACTTCTCTGCCATTGAAACTTACATTCATTGAAACAGCATTGAAACCCACATTCAAAGAAAATACATCTGGCCAGTGGCAGATAAATATCAACTATGGGCTGGTTTCAAATCATAGGCCCCTTGCACACAAAACATACATGTGTTCTTTGTTACGCCTTTTTGATTGTATTAAATTATATTCCTTGTATCATACAGTACAGTTGTTAGAGGGCATTTTAAATTTATTGTTTTGAACATTTTCCAATAAACAATGAAACAAACTGAATGCACCAATAATGACAAAACTGCCCAATTCAGAACATTTCCATCATAAAAGTCTACTCAAACTTCTACAATCCACTAGTATCAGTAAATATGCACAATATCTGCAGAAGTAAAAGTCATCTAAATAATTCCACGTTAAAGAGATCTGTAACTAATGAAGGGGTTGCTGCTAGCAAATAACTTTATATGTCATTGTTTCATCTACAAATAAAGTGCCTTGTTGCCCTTGAGGAATAAATTACCCATGTTACATAAAAAAATGATAAGCTAGTAATATGGCAATAGGGAATGGATGGCAAACTGATAACAGGTTGATAGTTACTTAGTATCTCTGCCAAAGAGTACATTCTCAGGACTGCAGCATCCACCCCCTTTAAAAGTACAACACAGTACAGTACCAGCAGTGCATCTACATACTGTGGGAGTAGAACCCACAGCCTTCTGCATCAAAAGCAAGTACACTACCTGTTGTGTAATTAGCAATGCAAGCAGACTCAGCATAAGCAGCACTAAACCTCTCTTCCCCTGAAGCTCTTAGCTCCTTGTAAAATCCACTTGACACTCAACTGTATCTCTCAACTTTGCAGTACATGAGCACAAAAAATCTGGAAAAAGCCAAAATTTATTGGGGGGGGGGGCAAAAGCCCAAAAAACAGGGACACATTTTAAACATTGCTTGTATAACCTTGGATTGTTGCTAGAATAAAATGATGTACTATTACCCGCGGTGGTGGTGCTGCGGTAGCATTGTCGCCTCACAGTAAGACGCTGTCTGGTTCGATTCTCAGCTAGAGCGTCTTCTGTGTGCAGACATGTATGAATGGGCATACCTTCGTTGAAGGTTGTGCATCAGGGCTGGTAACTCGGCACGTAAAAATCAACTACCAATCATTAGCGGACCAGAGTTCCGCTGGGGCGACCCCTAACCGGGAAAAGCCGAAAGACACAACAACAACTGCCATGCATTTCATTTCCAAATCTTGAATCCAGGACCCTGTACACTACAGTAAGAGCAATATATCACTATGCCAAATCAGCTGTTTCTTGAAAGACAGGAAGACTGAAACTTTAATGGCTATCATTTATTGGATTCAGTTCTCACCATAGCTCTCAACATCTTAGCACAAAACACCCGGACAAAGCCAGTAATGGGGGAATACAGCCCCCAAACATATTCAGTGAATTCAGTTCTCACCATAGCTCTCAACCTGTTAGCACAAAACAAACAGCACAAAGCCAATAATGGGGGAATACAGCCCCAAAAATAGGGAAACTTTCAAATATTGATATTATAAACTTAGAAAATTGCTAGAATAAAATGTTCTGTGTTACCATGTACTTTCTGAAGAATGTGAAGTCTGAAAGTGAAATGTCTGTCATTATTTAGTGAATTCAAAATCCAGAAAACCAGATTTGATGAGGAACAGAACAGAACAAAAATATGAGGCAAAAATCTGAATGTTTTTCACAAGTGGTGGTGGGTAGGGAATTCAGGCTCCTGCTACCTGCACCCAAGGTTGAGGGTTTGAGCCTGAGTTACTCTCTCTAGCCACCAGTTATAGTTAACTGGGGCATTACACACACACACACACACACACACACACACACACACACACACACACACACACACACACACACACACACACACACACACACACACACTGCCTGAGCTGAGTTCAAAGGTTCCCGGGCTAGTTTCCTGTCCACAGAGTTTAAAGTTAATAAGTTTCAAAGTTTGAGATAAATAAGTACCTGAGCCAGAGTTAATAAGTTCCCAGGGCAGTTTCCTGAGTAGCTGAGCCATCCTCCTCCTGAAGCCAAGCCAGTTTCTCATCCACCAGCTCCTGTTTCTTGGCGCCGGACAGTTCCCCATTCAAAAGTCTGCTCTGAGTTCTGCCATGCATGCGTGTGCTGCTTCTGCTCATTCCAAGCATGCACAGACTGCAGACCTTTCAGTCTGATCCTCTTCCAGTCTATGCAGTTGTAACCGCATAGACTCCTTGGGCATCTGTAGACTGCTGCCTTCTTTCCGAATCTGGACTGGTTTAACAACGTCTGGACTCAAGTTTCCAAGCATGCATGCGTGGAGTTCCAGATTTTTTTATTTTTGGTTTACAGCTGGGGATCTTTTTTTCATTTTGTTTTACAGCTTGGAGGGGCTGCAGTCCAATATCACGTGCCACCACTGAAAAAAAGCTCAAATCTTTAACAGCTGTTAAAAAATAACTTTGCTAAACCATAGAAAGCCTCACTTGGGTGTAAACATTTTGGTATGTAAGCTGATGCATCACAGGCTAAAGGGAGACTTCTTGACTTTATTACTTTTATTTCTACCTGAAATTTTGAGCTTGTTTCAAAAAAGAAAAACAGTTTAGATTAAACTATTTCTGTGATCAAAGAGCATGAATCCTATGTTCCTTAGCAGAAGGGACTATAGATAGAATACAGTAAGAATCCTCAGAGAAGAAACAAGAAGTGGTTATGAAGCAATGTGAGCAGCCCAAGTCATTTGTGGTTCATACTGAGAGTGGAAAGTTTCTGGATAGAGATCGTGATTACAAAACTGATTTAGATATGTGCACTTTGCAACTTTTGTTCCTTATTTATATATAATGTATACTTGAAGAAAATATGTTGAGGATATTAGTCTTTTTTTTAATTTTTTTATTATTTACTTTTACTTTTAACATCTGTGTCTGCTGGTTTTCATGTTATCATTGATTTACACCAATTAGCTTGTAATTCCAGTATATTGTTTTACATTTTATGTGCTGTAGCTTTTCTGATTTATATTCTATAATAACAAGGCAGAAATATGCATATCCACAGCTAGTGGGGTTTGGCTTTATCGGCCTGAAATTGTCCATTAAAATGACACAACAAGTCATGGGCATTCAGAATCGTCAATTAACTATAATGCCTGATGTTCATAAGGGTCATTTGCATATATCCCATGTGCCTGTGATACAAGAGGTTTGGGAGGTCACTCAGTGGAAGTTCTAGTTTGCTGGAGTTTTCATTTTGTTTTTACTGATTGGTTTTTCAGTGACCTTCTCATTTATTGTTTTAGTTTGTTGTTTGGGATATTTTTGCAGTGACCCTAATGATAATGGGCATCAGCTGGGTATAACAGCCCTGTGTTACTTATGATTAGTAAGACACTATGCTTGTGCTGTGCTGATAAGGTCATAACAAGGCCAAACTATGCATATCCACAGCTATTGAAGTTTGGCTTTATTGGCCTGGAATCGCCCATTAAAATGACGAAACATGTCATGGGTATTCAGAATCGCCAATTAGCTGAAACACCTGATGTTCATAAGGGTCATTTGCATATATCCCATGTGCCTCTGATACAAGATGTTTGCGAGATCACTCAGTGTAAGTTCTAGCTTTGCTGGAGTTTTCATTTTAGTTTTACTGACTGTTTTTTCAGTGATGTTCTCACTTATTGTTTTATTCTATAATAAGAAGAAATGTAGGGCTTATATTAAAGTCTGCTATCTTTTTGAAAGTGAACTAGGCCTATTTTTGGTTAAGATTTTGAAGTAACATTTTAAGGTGCAAAAAAAGCTTTATTATGTATTTGTACAGCATGGGTCTGTCTATCTAGCTAATCTGCCTCTTTATATTTTATTGCCTTTCATTTTAGATTATTTTAGATTTTTATGTATCAAGCTAATTATTTCTAAAGTGAAAGTTTGAAAAATAAAGCATGGGAAAACACATTGTATGTGTGTGGTATCCAAACAGAACTGGTTGCCTGCTTCATAAAGACCAGTGAAACTGCCTCAGACAAAACTGAGCTGATAATATACATGTTCTTGTTGTCCATGGGTAAGGTAAATGAAATGATGATTGCCCATATGGTAGTTTTAATTACCCATGAACTTATCATTTGGATAGCATTTGCTTAGCAGATTGTGGATAACATCTGAGGTGGAATAATCTAGTAATATGTCTAAAAAAATCTAAATGATAATAATAATAATAATAAAAAGAAGAAAAAGGAAAAATGATGGATCAAAAATTGGGAGAGCATGAAAGGAATATGACAGATCAAGAAAAGTGTCAGTGATGTGGTAATAGGATCTAGTTTTGAAGATCAAATTTTTAAAATGTTGAAATTCATATGGTCGAAACCATATGTTCAACATTTTAAAAAGTCAAAAAGTGGGAAACAAGACAGGCAATGTTTTCTTGGGGGGTTTGCAGTCCCACAACCCCCAATGCCGAGATTGCCCTACAGTGAGGAAAAGGGCACATTCTCTGATCCCACTGTACCACAATCTCAGTCAAAAGGGTTCAAATTTTTAAAATGTCAATCATATGGTCTTGACCATAAGAATGTTAACATTTTAAAAATCTGATCTTTTGAACTAGACCTGGGTAATGTGCTAAGCATATGGGGCAGTGGTTTGTATCAGAGAGTCTTCTGGTAGCAGATGTGAGGACTGCAGAAAAATGAGTGACGTTCAGGAGAAAATAGAGGCGCCTTATATTATAATGGACTGTCTGTTTAGTTGAGAAAAGGCAGGTTGTGACTCCAGTAAGCCAGTAAACAACATGAGGTGTAAAAATTGAAGGGGAGAAAGGCATAGAAATAAAGAACAAGTGCATAAGTATAGACAAGTGATGTAAGACACACAGAAGTGAAGGAAAATGGAGAGATATGGTCATGAAAGAGAAGATAAGGACAAAAAAATCCAAGGTAGATGGATAGGTGCAGCCAGAATTAAGAAGAAGAAGTGAAGAGGCAAATGAGCCAGAGGTGGGTATGCAGGAGTCAACACCAAAACAAGAGCTGAAGGGAAATGGGCAGAAAGAGGCATTCACTCATATTGGAGGGACAGAACATAAATGTGACAGAAAAGTGGAGAAGATTTTAAGAATAGTAAAGGAGGGATGAGTAAAGTAGCATGTGCAGGAAGGGAGATAACCAGCACAAACAGGATGACTGGAAGTGGTGGGCCTAGAGTGAGAATGTTACATTTAGGAAGGTTAGTGTCGTGGGGCAGGAAATGAAGAAGGTGAGAGCCAGTGTAGGGACAGAGGAATGAGTTTTTTTGTTTAAAAACCCAATCACCAAGGAAATTAAGATTATTGTAAGGAAGATATACGAAACCGAACTATGGTGAAGTTGTTTTTTGTGGTTTGATTTAGTGTGGAATGGTGGAGGTTGCCTAGTTAGTCAGCAAGGGAGAAAGACTAAAGTATTTTAAGGTGCATTCAAGACCAGGTTACAGTGTTTTTTTTTTCTAGTTTGACTTAATATTGAATGGGAGGCGGTGACTAAGTTAGTCAGCTGGTGAAAGTATGGTATGTTGCATGTAGGCATTCTAAGAAATGTTGTTTGTTCTAGCAGCGTATTTAGCAGGGAGAGGATCAGATAGTATAATGACCAGGAGAGGAAGTGGAAGAGAGAGAAGAGTTTTGGAATGGTACAAAGATGGAGAGAGACCAGGAAAATAAACCAGCTATGCCAAGGGCAGAATCTTACCTCCTGAAAGGACAGTAGTCCTCAGAGCTGGGTTGAAAAATTAAACATCAAGGATTGCACCTTTAAACTAGCATAAAAGGGGAGAAACACATTGTAGATGCAGAAGCAGGATAAAAACTCAGGTACTAGATATATGGAAAAGGCACAGAACATACCAGAGGAGACAATATAGGTAAATCAGAGTATGCCTTAGTAGTATTACTGTGCAGTTCAAGAGGATTGTTTAAGAAGATGGGCAGCTGTAGCCAGTGATGCCACAGGGGAGGGGAGGGTGGGCACTGTTGGCAACACATAAACATAGACCAATGACTAAAGAGGGTGGGGCATGGTGGAGCCCAGATATAGGTTTTTAAGAGATGTCAGAGATAGCAGGAATGTCAAAGGAGTAGTAAGCTACAGAAAGGAGGGCATTGATTGCAAGATCAGAGATGAGGAGTATCAACCTGTAAAGATGGGGAGCTAGAGGAGGAGCCATACCTCTTGAATGTCCATAATGTTTTGGAATGTCCCAGATTGTGGTTCAAAATATTGATCTTTGGTGTTTTTTTTTATATTATGAAAAGGTGCTAGATTAAAGTAAAAATTATTGCACCCATTAGTTTCAGATTTATTTCAGTTCAGAAAATCCATGTCAATTTATGCCCCCTTATTCTGCTAACATTCTAGGTTTGTAGTGCAAATATTTAAAAAAGTGTCCCTGATTTGGCTATTTTTTAAATTTGTGCCTGATTCTGGAGATAAGAGGCTGAGATTTCTGGGAGAAGCTATGGTGAGAACTTTAGAGTCTCAGTGGTTAAGGTAGATGAAGAAACAGATTGCTGGTGGATTAATTTACTATTTCAGCCTCCATAAGCTTCAAGGGAGGAGGACAGGACACTGGAAGAAATATTAAAACATGTGGGTAGAAGAACACGGTAGTGGTCATGAAGGATATGAAGAACATGCAACTGCTTGACCACCCATGCCCAAGCATATATATACCTTTAAAATAACCATATGATATCAAAATGTAAAAGATACATTTGGGAAGCATGTTGGGCTTAAAAAGGCCCCCTGGCATATTTAGCTTAGTAATAACCTACGAACCTATGAAGCCACTAAGGCCAGGCTGAGACATTTTAAACTGTAGGTCAAAGGCACAGTGGAGATAGTAAAGGACTTGAAGCATGAAGGGGTGAGGTGACTCCTATGCAGATATTGTTCCTGCGTCCTCTGTGATGCCTGACATTTTAGTATAGAGGATTAAAACAGTTTAGTGTAGAGCATTAAAACTATGAATTAGCATATCACCCAGCATATATCCTTTGCAAATCTACCCCAAACCCAGGCCAACACCAATACAAATCAACCAGAAATTTGACTAAATTCCAACTATCCATATTTAATGAAACCTTAGCTAAAATAAATTGAGAACCCCTCAAATCCCTACCACTTAATGAGGTTGTTGAATTCTTTAACTCAACATTCCTAGACATCCTAAATAGAAATTCTTTAACTCAACATTCCTAGACATCCTAAATAGACATGCACCCACCCACCAAAAATGAATAAAACATAACCATGCAAGCTAGCTCTCAAAATCCTCCAAAGAAGCCATGTCCACAAGGGATAAAATCTGGAAATCACAGTAGAAAAAAAAGACCCCTCAACTCTACTACAATACAAGGAACTCTGTAACCAGGCAAAATAACTGATAACCAGATATATAAAAGCCCATTTTGTCCACCTACACAGCGAACATAAAGATAATCCCAAAAAATTCTGGTCCTCCATTAACCAAGTATTACATGCAGGCTCTCAAAGTAACCCATCCCCTGACTCAGACAACGCCCCCCCCCCTGAACTTGCTACCCTCTTCAATTACTACTTCATTGACACCATAACTAACCTAACCGCCACCTTTCCTACAGTTAACGCCACCACCACCAAGACAGCTAATGACCAAGTCATCCCAGAAAACAATCCTACCCTCGGCTTCAACCTAAAATTCTCCCCCATACCCACTGCCACAATAAAAAAACTTTTACTTAAGCTAAAACCCTGTAGTCTGGCCCCTGACAATCTACCCCCACACTTCCTGCAGCTAGCTGCAAACTCTATAGCGTATCCCATCGGCATACTCATTAACAGAGCAAATAAAGAATCCCTAGTCCCAGACATCTAGAAAAAAACATACATTCTCCCCTTACACAAAGGTGGCACCAACACAGACACCACAAACTTTCAGCCCATAGCAATTCTTGCACACCTCTCTAAAATACTGAAATAATGCATTCATGCCCAACTCCTCAAACACCTGCTTGAAAACCAGATTCTGTCACCCGTTCATCACGGTTTTAGACCAGGACACAACACCACTATTGCCCTCCTCTCCTTCCCTGATACAGTTAACTGGGCCAGGATTCTGGCAAAATAATCGCTTCACTTTTCCTCGACCTCTCCAAAGCTTTTGATACCATTTCCCACACCATCCTCCTCTCCAAACTATCCACCCTCCACATTTCCCCACCTACCCTACAATGGTTCAATAGCTCTCTCTGCAATAGGCCGCAGTCCACCAAATGGCAACAGTCTTACTCTCCTTTCCTCAATACTTCCACAGGGGTACCCCAAGGCTCCATACTTGGCCCTCTCTTATTTAGCACCTTTATTAACAACTTTCATGTCACTCTCCCAGAATGCTCAGTAATCCAGTATGCTGATGACTCTACAATAATATGCTCTGCAAATTCCAGCTCTGAACTTCAGCAAATTACCCAGAATGCCCTCACCTCTACTAAATATTGGCTATTTAACAATCATCTTGCCCTAAATCTGAAAAAAACTAAACTAGTACGTTTTACCCCTAAGAAAACCACTCCCCTAGATAAAAAACTCTTCACTATACAAACCCAAGACAATACCACTATAGAAGTTGTTCCACACACTAACCTACTAGGCATTATTATAGATGTAAACCTTAACTTTGACCTACACATAAACAATAACATAAAAAACACACCAAAAGCTTTGTATGCTCTACAGGCACCAACAGGCACCAACACTTTCTTAGCCTGTCTGCCAGACAAACCCTTGCAACCACCTTTCTATTACCCTCTCTTCTTTATGGCACCCCTCTCCTCACTAGTATCCACAACTCTGCAAAATCCAAACTTGATATGTGTTACAACAAAATAGCCAGATTTGACACCAAGGCCTAAACAATTATGCTGGCTGGTACTCTCCCACCATCTCTCATTCACCCAACTAACTACAGCGCACAAAATAATCTACAGACCCACAGACTGTCCTGCACTGTCAACTCTACTTGCCAAAAATCAACCCAACAGGCAAATAAGATCTGAAAATCATCTGCTTCTAAAAATAGAAAAACCCACCTTTCCTGCTGGTCAACTCCTTTTCTCTTTCACTGTCACCAAACAATGGAACTCACTTCCACTTTCTATAAGAAACACAGGCAGCACCATCACCTTCAAACAAATACTGAACAATCATTTCAACTCTTCCTGGCTATGTACCTGCTCTGTAACCTAACCTCCACCTTCTCTTTATATGATAACTAAACTCCTATGCTTTTTGCTACTGCTGACTGATGATATTTTCTCCATAAGTATTATTTTTTATTACTTGTTGATACTGGTACAATAATGCTGATTAATATATATCTCTGTTTATACCTCTCTGATTGAATTCATCTGGCAACTAACAAAATTCCTGCTTCTATGTATATATTCTGTATATATTACTGTACTCACTATCTGTAATACTGGATCTACTTTTGTACCAATTAATGTTTAATATTTTCTGTATCTATGGTCTTGTCGGAGCTTTTCTTCCCAGGCCTCCATTGAAAATAGGCTACTTTAGACCCAGTGGACTTTCCCTGTAAACAAATGCAATAAATAAATAAATAACCAACAAGTTTCATCCCATAACTTTGGATTTGATTCCCTGGGTCTCCATTTGCCTGCAGTGTAAATCTAACCAAAAAAACTTAACCAAATAATGATCCCAAACCTCAGTGAAAATTAAAATCAACCCAGCTATGCAACTCAAGTTAAATAAAAAAACATATAAAAAGTGAATACAGACTGTACAAAAAAATCCTTGAAGTCTGAATATGTTGCTAACCAAGGTGAAAAAAGTCTGAGATATCCAAGTCAAGGTGCCATTAGCCAAAAATAATGGCACTGCATGCTTTATGATGGGGAGAAGGGCAGAAACTTATAGACAGAAACAAAGGTTTGGAATTTTAGGGATGTGTATTATGGTGAGTTAGTGGAGAAAGTCAAAGGCAAGTTACAGGACTGTGGCAAATTTAGGTTCTAAGCAAGTTGTGAGAATTGTTCATGGATGCAGTACTCAGAGCTGCAGTGCTCCAGGCAAGCATTCAGGGAAAAAGAAAGAGTAGTGGGCAAATATGGCTACAGGCGACTACTAATTAGGGCAAAAACATGGCATACAGGAGGAGCAGGAGGAAGAGATGCAGTAAAAGGGGGAAAGAAGAAAGGCAGCAAATAATATTTGGCCACAATGACACAAAATGAAATAGAGTAGACAGAAGGGTACAGATGGGAACAAAAGCTTTTTAGGTATGTAGCAGAAATGTCTGGAATGGAAAAACATGACCAGACCATGAAAAAACAGGCATGAGATCAGGGATGACACTGGAAAAAAATCAGAGGTATTGAATTAATATTTCACTTCAGTCTTCTTAAAAGAAAGCAAGGGGAAGGCACCGTGATGGGAAGGAGGTGGTCAGAGTGGGTAGAGCAAAGGACAGACATCAGAGCAGAGAAGAAGGAGGCTGAGGGGAATATTCTGTCATAATGGAGAATAAGACACAGGTACCAGATGGGCTTTCACCCAGGATCATCCATCATCTGGCTAGTGTGTGCTGGCAGATTCCTTGACAGAGGTCTTCAGCAAATCACTACCCAGGAAAAAGGTGCCTAATGAGTGGAAGACACTAAGTTTAGTGCCCTATTATAAGAGCAAGCGGAGGCAGGAGTAATCCGTAGAACTGCAGGCCTGTTAACTTAACAGCAGTGTCAAGAAAAGTCAAGGGAGAATACTGGGGGAAAGACTAGCTATGCTCTTAGAAATCAATAATCTCCAAGAACAACAACTAGCATTGATTGCTTCATAGCCAGCAACAGCTGTACGTCAGATGTGATTCGGGTTTATGACCTTCTTACATGACAATTTGATTACTGATGGGTGTGGTCTGCCTAGAGTTCATCAAGGCCTTTGACTTGGTTCCTTGCTGGCAGCTGTCAGGAAAATTTGGAGGGCAAGTGTAGCAGTGACACTGAGGAAATTAACTGCTACATGGTTAAGGGTAAGACATAGACGGTAGTGGTGGGACAGGGACAAGAGCAGGAATACAGAAAAGTAAAGTATACAGGTGTTGATTCTTGGGTCCAGTACTCTTGAGTGTATTTACTGCAGACATATCTGTTCAAAAAGAGAACAGATCAGAGTAATAACAGAGTATCAGCTGCAGCAGTGGGGTAATGGGGTGAACAGTCTAAGGGAGAATTTGAAAAGGCTGACCATGTAAGCAAAAAGGTAGCCACAGAGGTTCAGTGCCAGTGAATGCAAAGTGCTGAATCTGGATCACAGCAACCCTGGTGTGAAGTATCAGCTTGGGGGAGGGAGTGCAGCCAATGGTAACAGAAATAAGGAAGGATATGGAGGATTTGATCTCAACTGGACTGGACCATTAGAAAATGGATGACAGGGCAGTGACAGCAGGCAACAAATTTCTAGGGTTGTATGTTCCAGAGGATAGAATCTAGAAACAGAGAGGTAATACCTCCACCCTACTGAGATCTATTACACTTTCAGTACTTTGTGCAGTGCTAAATGCCAAATATGGAGAAAGAGAGGCCTTTTTCTGCTGGATTGAGTTCAGAGGAAAGCAACTAGAAGAATGTGTGTGATGGAAAGGAAAGGATATGACCAGAGACTAGACACCAGAAATCGGATCTAGTTTACATGACTGACTTTTTAAAACATTGAAATTCATATGGTCGAGACCATATGATTGACATTCTTTTTCATATGACTGACATTTTAAAAACTCAAAATAAAAATAAAATCACTGGGCAAATAGCATTTTTGTAGGGGAAGCTCCTCTGCCACCACCACACTCCTGCTAATTATATATATATATATATATATATATATATATATATATATATATATATATATATATATCAATTCCTAGATTGCACTACAGTGGGGAAAAAGGCACATTCACCATTCCCCACTTTAATGCAGTCTCAGTGCAAACACTTCAGCTTTTTAAAACATTGATCATATGGTCTCATCCATATGAATTTCAACATTTTAAAAAGTCGATTGTGTAAAGTAGATCCCTGGAAGTCTTATCATTAAATATGAGTAGAGATAGGAGACATTGTATGGTTGCAGAGGATCATGTCAGGGAGATGTGGACATGATCCGGATTGTAGGGATGAACTAATCCTTGGATCTGCAAAAGTACTTGCTAGTAAAGAAGACTGTGCACTTATAGAATGGACTACCAGAACAGATGATGGGGAATCCATGAAGGCTTTCAAGACAAAAAAGAGTGATGGAGAAAGTGTGATGCAGAAGATAGTGTCAACTGGAAACAGAGAAGATTGAATGTTAGATGCAGACTTGCTAGGCTTGTTGTGTCATTCTGCTGTCAAGCAAATGTAATATAATATAAATACCATGGCTTAGAACATGCAGGCTGTGTCTTCTGCGGGCCTTTAAAATATACCCATTGTCTGCAATGACGCTGTAGTGTATGTCTTTTTCTATAATGATACTGACCTATCCTGGTGCACTGCAATGCCAAGAAATTGTATATGTCACACAGCTAGCAAGCACAGTGTTGATGGCAGCCATCTGTGCAGAATGTTGCTGCCATCTGCTTTGGCTGGTGTACAGCAGATGTGTCTGATAATGTATCATTGTGGTCTAATGGGCCCATGCTGTTCCTCATGCCTACTACACTGCTGTTACTATGGTGGGCATGTTCATGATGGCTGCCATGTTGCAGTTCAGTGCAGGCATCAGTTGTAAGATCAGACTGTAAAGCTATCTTTTTTTTTCTGTGTCAATTTGCAGGTTGGTGCATTCAAGGCACTACCTTTGAATTGTGTTTCATTACCTATAGGTTCAAAGATTCATAGGTGTTAACTAGGCTAATGACCACAGCTTAGCTATGCATCCCAAATATCTGACAAGTTCTGGTATCTTTGATAAGTGTAAGCAGGGGCTTGGGAGGTGAAACATTTACAAGCAGGGGCCTGTGCGCATTAGAGGGATGAATTTCCTGCTTCTCATCCAGTTGTCCAAGTTACACCTGAATTGGGTTACGAGAAACTCTGCTTCACATGGATGGAAAGCCTGTTCCAGACAATCAGACATAAAAAGGTTAAATCAGGCATATAAAGATTGAAGTGTGGAGTCATGTGTGTCTTTCTCCACAAATAACATGTGGTTTATCTGTCATGTGAGCATTATGTCTTAAGAAATCCCTTATATACAGTTTCCTAAAGTATTTTGTTAAATTAGTAAGGGGAGCTGTAACTGTATTAACATGTATTCTTTAATGGAAAGGTGCCTTTGAATTATTATTTTTAGCATGTTATTTTTTTATACACACCAAATACATTTATTTTTGGAGAAGTCACATTTATTAGTCACATATGCCTGGAGAGAAAGGTTCCTGTTGCAGTGCTAGACAGTCACAGTTCTAATTTCCCAAATTTAAAAATCTGTATTTCTGTAAATAACTTGGAGTGAAGGGTTTGCAAAGAAAGGAAACAAGAAACATTAAAAGGTGGTAAGAGGTATAAACACAATGAAGAAGCAGGTCTTAAATGATTTAGGTCATAAAAAAATAAAAGGACGATTAAGAGTCAGCACACTTTACAAAAATACTTAATTCTTCCATTTGGTAATCACATTTGAGTAGTTCACTGATACAGGTCTTGAGCATGTCTGGATTTTCTGAATTATCACGTAAATCTTTTGAAACACACCTTATTGTTTCAGCTTCATTTTATTTGACAGTTTTGTACAAATACAAATGCCTCATGTGTGATGTCCAAAATTCTAAAGAGAGCAACAGCTGAGATTCGGAAAGAAGCTCACTGCTCGTGGTGATACCACCTCCACTAAGGGAGCAGTCACCAGTGGGGTATTTCAGGGCTGCATGCTGGTGCTGTTCCCATTTGGCATCTGTTTCTTGAAAGTAAAGGCTAATGTCAAGGGCCTTTGGCTGCAAATTGGGGATATCATAAATTCATCCTATGACACAAATATCTTACAAGAGGGGTCTAACACAAACAAATGACTAGTGCCAATGCCACAGATTAAAACTCAATGCCAAGAAATGCATTATAGTGCTTTATGGGAAAACTGCCACCTAGGCTAATTAATACATTGATATGTCACCCCCAAGAGTTGACCAGCAGTCAGGGATCTGGGAACATATGTAAACAGTAATCTGGCCTTTGATCAACATTTGGCCAGGGTAGTAAGAAAATCATTTTATGTCTCCCAACTTATAAGTAAGGGCATGGCATCCAGGTCCAAAGAAGTCATATTCCCACTTTATTCAGTCCTTATCATATCCATCATTGAGTATAAATTCCCCTTTTGGCATGTCCCTGACCAGACATATGCAACATCTGGTGTGCATACAAAGGTTCCTTGCCAGGAAAATCCAGGGTATAAACACATTGTCCTGTATGGATCACCTTAATGCTCTCTCTATATACTCTGCCTCCTACAGGCTACCAAGATGTGCTCTATGCCTGGCAGACAAGGCAACTTCAAATCCAGCTCTGATGGACCTTTTGCACATCCATAAAACAAACAGCACCAGAACCACTATATCTAAGGATTTAAATTTTGCTTGTGACATAAATAAGACATGTTGGCAAAACAAATATGTGTCTCAGAGGATCCCAATGCTCTGGAACAGGCTCCTCATCCATGTGAAGCAGAGTCCATCCCTAACCATATTTAAGCATAGCCTTGGCCAATAGATGGGAAATTGGAAATTCACCCCTGGGTATGGCCTCCGTGTCCCTGACAGAATGTCTCTGATCGACAGAAGCAAACAGTAATGCCTAAACTAACATACTCCCCCGCTTAACCTTTAGAAGTTTCCTAACTAACATACCCCCTCCTAAAAAATGTGCGGGATACATAGGGACACAATTGGGTTGTACTGCATGGCTAGGCTTATAAAGGCCCCAGTGGTCCTTAGCCTTATATATAATTATGAACCTATGAACTACAGGTAGGTTAATTACAATAATGGTGAGAAAATGCGATTCAGAGACAGCTGTGGCCACAATGACAAAGAACTCATTATTAGCTCATTAGCATGTCTCTGATTTGTACTCTAATCTTAGCACTGTCAGACCAGATGGTGGGAGTGTTCTCCCTAGTGGTCCATACACTGTGTTGGCAAAGATACCCTTCCCACCTTCACACTCACACACACACACACACACACACACACACACACACACACACACACACACACACACACACACACACACACACACATACACACATTCAGAACCCCTGTGCAAGTGTGTGTGTGTGTGTGTGTATATATATATATATATATATATATATATATATATATATATATATATATATATATCTATATATATATATATATATATATATATATATATATATATATATATATATATATATATATATATGTATACATATATAGACATATATCACACACACAACACACAATCCCAGACAAGCCCCCCAACAGTCAGTCACAGTCACCGACACACTCACTCATTCATCCACATGATGCTCCATTATTCAAACATGCACACACATTCATGAAGCTTCTGCTTCATTCATGCCCCTACATATATGCAAAAACACATATAACACTACCACACCCCACCCGGATATTTTGACAGAAATTACCTGTATTGTGACTGCTTCCATGGAAGTGAATGAGCGACTGTTGTCTTTTGAAGACATTTACTTTTTCTTCCAACCCCAAACTTTTATGCTGATGAGAGATTCAGAAAAATCACTTGCATTCCCAGCAGAAAGCACAGCCTAATAATTGTTAACTGCTCCCCCCAGCTGCCACATTAGCATGCAGTACTGCTCGCAAGCCTGCCTTCAATGCTGAGGCCTTCAACAGCAGGAAACCTCAGTAAGGTAGTCTAACAATCAGAAAGGTTTGCATATAGAGGGGAATCCTAAACAGTATGGCTTACCCCTATGAGTCTAAAACTACATCAATGGGCAGTAATTGAGACATTTTTGGTGTTCCAAGGTTTTTGTTGTACTTTAAATAGCACAGATCCCTTTTGTTGTCACAAATGACTTAGGATATTCTGTTTATGTTACATTTAAAGATTTGATTGCTATATGTATGTTTAGAAGCAGTATGAAGGAGTCCACTGCTTGAACTACACCACTACTTAACATAATTTTTTCCCTTTAAAATACAGCTAATAGTAGACAAAATTCAGTAATGGACAAAGATTTAGTCTTCAATGTTTCATTTAAAAAATAAATATACAAGTCAAATATCAAGAGAAGCTAATACAGTTTTGATTTTACAATTGTAAAAACTTCCTTCCAAAAGTAACTCAAAGGAAAATAAGATACTGGACTGGATTCTGTAATGTTCATGGAATCCAGTGCATTTCACCAATATCAATTGTGTTAAAGCCTGTTTAATGCAAGCATGCTTCAGTGAACTAGGAATATCTTGGAGTATAACAGAGTTGAAAAGCAGCACTGGCACACTGTCAAGGAGTCACACACTCCATAATTCATGACATCTGTCTCATAAAGTGAGATGTACATTAACAAAGTTATCACAAAAGGAGATACTGCCAGCCCAGCTATCTGCAATTTTGTAAATAATTATATGTCATTTGTGAATATGAACATGATTCATATAAGATGTTTGTGTTACAAATGTATTAGAGCTGTATGTCATACAAGATGGTTTGTACAGATGTGTGCTGAAGAGGTATTTTACAAAGTGCTGCTTGAAATGTATTCACAGTGTATCCTACTGGAATAGAACAGAACTGTACATACAGTATTGTAACTGTTTAAATGAATATATTTTAACAGCGGAAACTAGAATACAGGAGGTTAACTTGCAAAACTTCAGAAAAATCGCTGAAATTAAATTACTTTATGGCTAAGCCATAAAAAGACATTGTCTTTCAGTTTTGGTTCAGCAAGGAGACACAATGTCTAAAACTAAGGAGCTTTCTGTATTGTCATGGAAGTGTTATATTGTTTTATGACTTCTACCATTTGCCAAAGATCTTAGGAAAAATTTTCACAGGTGGATGCTAAATACTGTTAACTTTCAGCAGTGGGGATTTTACCTGGAATAGAGTCAGATTACAAGAAATTATGTCATTCTGCAAGCTATCCCAGCAGTAATATTTGAGATATTAATTTAAGAACTTTCTGTGAGAGACAGCATTCTGTAGTCGGTCTTGGACCTGACCAGAAGAGCCATTCACCACACATTTGCCTCGCTCTGAGTAAGTAATCTAGAGAACAGTATAATTCTCTTAGATACAGTCAAGAATATAGCAAAGCTTAATTTAGATGTTTTCTTTATTTATTTGAGACTGTCCTGAAATGTTGTTTTAAATATTTCCTGTGATTTTGACCTTTGTTGTTACTATAAATATATATTTAGTATTGTCTTGTTCTTTTATTATTTATTATTAAATATATTTAAACCTTTCATTGTGGCTGATTTTTGTAAAGCTATTTAAGTTCTGAGAGTACTCGCATATTTATTTTGTGACACTGTGGGCCACTCCTAATAGCCTTGTTCTTGGTCAAACTACCATTTGTATTGATACTAACATTACACAGTAAGATTGGACACCCTTTGTTAAGGGCCTTAAAGTAGCTGATAAGGGGTTGTGGTAGCAGTGATAACTACCTTATAGTCTGAGCAAAAGGGGGCATAGCTAGTAAACCTGTGCCAGCCTTTCCCAAGTGTGTGTGTGTGTGTGTGTGTGTGTGTGTGTGTGTGTGTGTGTGTGTGTGTGTGTGTGTGTGTGTGTGTGTGTGTATAAAACAAATCTCCAAGAGTGTGTGTGTCAGCTACTTAGGCAGGGACATGAAGTACTGGTTGGACAGAGAGAGTGTTGGAGGACTTGGCTTGGAACCCTGGCTAAGGAATTAACTCTATAGCTGTGCCAGTGGGGAGTCTTACTGGAGATCTGGAGAAAGAGGGAGAAACCAGCCCTGGACTGACTGTGGTCTCTGTGTGCTCATAAGGGAAATTGCACTTGATGCAGATAGCTGCATTTGGAAATACTGTGTGCATACTTGTCATCCTCCCACTGTGCATCCCCCACAATTGCCAGTGGTAAGAATTGAGGCCCCTTGATTACTGGTCCAGTGATGGGGCATCACAAAAATTACAGAAATTATACTATCCCAAAGCAAGCTGCATGACATTTGTATGTAGTACGTATCCTCAGCAATCTCTCCAGTAAGCCCAAAGACCACTATAAATGTCTCTGTAAGTCATGTACTAATAAAATACACTTGCTGGAAATTATGGATTCCAATGAAATCTGTAAAATTTCTAATAAAAAAATGAATAAAGGAGAAGGACAATCATGGCCACTTCACCAGAGCTAACAGTAGATAAACATTGGAGTGGGACATGTGTGGGGAACACAGGTAATGCATACAACCAGTAATGTGGGGGTATGGGTGAAGAACAGGAATATACCAAGAGGTAAGGTGAAATAGGAAAATCTAACGGACAGTCAGAGGGGTATGGACAATTTTTTTTGTGTGTGAATAGGTCCCATTTTTTGTTTTTTGGAGAATAGAAAGAAAGTAAAAAAAACAGGACAAAATGAGCAGAAGGGCAAAACAGCAGGTATACACATATAACAAACATCACAAGATATGACAGGCAAAGGTCAGAAATAAACAGAAAGGAAAGATAAGGTACACAGACAGCACACTCCACAGCATGAGCTATGGAAAGCTGACAAACCTGAAGAGGATGCCTATCAGCCATAGTGAAATGCAGAAATAAATATGTACCAATGCACTATTACATTTTGACATGTTGTAACCTATGTGGCAGTCATACCTGGATGTGTACGACTGATGGAAGTTGTGTGTTGTAATGTAATAGCAGGAATCAGAGTACTCATTAGATACTGAATCCAAGACCCAAGTAGTCTGTCAGCAGTGCAAGTGTAAGCCAAGCAACATCACAGATGAACAAATGCAGACCATCAAATGCTGGAGAATACCAGCAGAAGACAAACTAGAATCTCCATCCATGCATGGGAAAGGCAAATAACCAAGCACAGAGCTAAACAGCAGTAATGGCTGCTACTTACACAAGTAGGTTTACACAACCAGAAATGATATATAAAGAATGCATATGTCACAGGCATATGCCATGTCACAGGCAACACACAGGTGCAGACTTATATATATATGACCGTTGTTGACCTAACAGGAAACTATCGGAAAGCGGTGTCAATACACATAAACATACACACACCAATGATATGTAGTAATATACATTCTGACATCTATGATTAGTGCTATATAACAACTATCAGGTTGTGCACATCAAGCTTGACAAATTACACTGGTGAACACGTAACACACACACATGTATAGCACGGACTAGGATGTATTACAAGCAGTAGCCAGCAACTTGTGTACATATGTCCTGCCACTGTATAATTCCCATAGGGTTGGCACAAGTTGACCTTCTAAAAAAACAACTATATAAAAATGGACAAAAATTCAAAGGAAGGTGAACATATGTCATGCATAAGTGCAAGATATATGCCATACCTACTAAGGGGGAAGGGAGGTGAACAACATGAGCCCACATCAAGGAGGACATGCCAGCAAAGCTATGTAGGCAAACAATAAAGCAGGACACCACTATGTAAGGAAACACATTATAAATGCATGTGTTCACCACACATAGGGGTGGTGTTGAAGTCAACTCAAACTACATTGAAGTGAATGGCCAATGTATGTCACATAAGCAGATTGTATTACCAATGTCATAAAAATGGCCACATATAAATCACACACACACACACACACACACACACACACACACACACACACACACACACACACACACACACACACACATGGGTATGACTGAGCAGAGGACAGTCAATGACTGCTCACAGTCCCAAGGTACAATTGGGTTTTTCTGTTAATCAAACTATGTGCAGAGACATGTACATAAATCAGTGCATATGTACACCATTTACCAAAATATGCGAATCTATGTGAAAAAGGAATGCATGCAGAAATGTAATATAGGTCAAAGAAGGCATACATTAATGCTGCTATATAAATCAGCAATACCAAGGTGCATTCATGAAGGGTACAGTGGCAGTCTATGGATTCAGTAAAGTAGAACTGCCCATATATAACAGATACAGTTTTATGATACAACATAGCATCATTGTCAATACATGCCACACACATATCCAGCATGTCAGTGTGACAGCATGACAAATGTTATATGAAGCACCGGGACAGGAGCATGTCCTGCTGTTGGACAGACATGACACAGCAACCTATAAATCATACCCATACCACTGTGTTATTTGTGAAGACTGGGCAAAATGCTATTTGTAAGTTGCTATCTATCCCACGCATATATACAATGGAACTCTTGCAGCAGTAGCGGCATGTTAACTACAAAATGTTTAACTGTGACATACAGGGCCACATTGCAATGACTATAACAACAGTATGCTACACTGCATGAACAGGAGTACACGCATACACACTCACATGGAGCAACATATGCATCAAGTGCATAAACCCATAGCATCAGCATGTTGACTGAATGTCTAATGTGGCAATGTGGGTTTTGCACCCTTTGAAACATAATGCAAAATGTCACATGACATCTGCAGTGTATGTTTGGCCATGTATCACATAAGCATGTCAGCAAAATGATATGCATCACAAGTGTACCTGTACAGTCCAATCACTTGTATGGCAAACACCATGGTGGCAGATCACACAGACAATACTTACATGCCTGATAGTCCACCCTGATGGGGATGAACATCATGAACGATCTCCTGGGATATTTCTCTGAATGAGTCCTGCATAGCCCATGCCATATCTTGAAAGAAATTGCCCATCGTGTCCCTCATCTATGTTCGAAAGACAACAGTCATCACCTACCCAATCTGGTCCAGATAATCATCTTATGGTGATGTTGGATGTCATCTCCTCTGGGGTGCACCAGGCATGATGGCATGTGCAGGTCCAGTTTCTTCCTCCTCCTCCTCATCCTCATCATCATCGCCATAATTATTGTCATAATCATCAGAGGACTCAGGCAGTGGTTTAGCATGTGGTCATCTCTGACGTCTGATGAGTGAGTGTCCACGGGTCCCATGCTCTGTCAAGGTAAATCACAAGACAAGAAAAAAGTACATAATATGCATACCTCCAACTATATGAGTACATAACATATCCACTGTGACACAATGCACAGACAGAAAAATGTTAGTATGACACCTTACAATAAGCTACAATATGTGTATGCTAATAGTCAAGTGTACCACTCTATGATGTAGGTCATGAATCCAAACCATAACAATGAAAGCCACGTGTCTCTCAGGCCATATATTCCTGAGAAAAGCATAACTGACATTAAACACAAACTGATGTGTACATCAGATATGTAACAGACATTAACTACTATGCTATTGACATGTGACCTCTGCATATGAGAAGAATCATATCACCATACACTGCTTTTGTCATTAAAACCACATTACTAGATGATATGGCCTAAAAGGATTATGTAAAAGGAGTACAATAAAAATAATTGCTGCTGGCAGATGGATATTTATGCACACAACACATTCCCTATGTCCTGTTATCTATACTTATGGATTATCTCAATAAAGGCTCATGTTAGGGCCACTCTGTCCTTCACAGAATGTGAGAAGGTTACTCTAAGCCATGCCATGACATGCATAACACAGCTTATCTGTGGAACTCCTTCCATTACCTGAATACTTGTTTAAAAACCATCATTATGCATGACAAGCATGTGCAAAGCCAGCACACTTACATATCCTGACATTTGAAGAGAAGCATGCCATGACACTGTGTCATGCAACACTAATGTGTCTACATTGCAAAACAGCTGCTACACTGTTAGACCACTGTGACCCATAGTAGGTAATGCCTGGTGTATGCTTTACTACATTGGCTAGCAGAGTGTCTGAAAGAACATCACAATGTCTATGTTTCCTGTCTTGTATGTGTGTCTTGCACATTTACGTTAGTGTGTGAGTGTGTGAATCACACATAACTGTAACCGAGGTGTCTGTACATGTATTGTGCCATGTGAATAGCACCAATAAACATATTGCCATAATGAAGATATAGTGAAATGACAATCCAGAGGGAAATTTAAAAACTTACAAAAGTTATATGCAAACAAGCTGAGCAAGGCCATGTGGTCATTGGCTGACACAACATCAAATCTTTGGAATGCAACACAACACGCTAGAAAGAATGTATAATCATAAATACAATGGCAGCCTGTGACATATGACATATGAAAATATAGGTTATGTCCTAAAAACAGTACTGTCTGTCTACTAATGTATCAATGCCTTGCATGCATTTATTAGCGATCACTATGTATGACCCTGCAAAATGTAACCAGCATAATGCTGATTGGTGATTATGTTACAGGCAGTTAGAAATGAAGAACAGGAATAGCTATGTACACAGCTATCCCTAAACACAGGATACAAGGGTGTTGGAACCAGGGCATCAAAGGTATTGTAGACAGAAGCACTACCCATGTTGAACTGAAGTGCATGCCAGACATAGTCCACCAGCAACAGTCCAAACACTGATACAGCAGACACCCATTCAGTATGTGAACAGGCAGGCTGTATACAACAGATCAGTTACTGAGCACCACAGCCAGACATACAAGTGTACCAACACCTGCTGTACAAGCATCCAGCAAAGCACTATTAACTTACCTGTGAAACATCTCACTGCAAACCACTGTGACAGTTACACATAACTGACTATCATGTAGGTTGTGACGTACAATTCACATTACCTTTTGCAAACATGGATTGCTCCTAACTCATATGTAAACATGTTTTATATCATTCATACTAGTAATCATAGGGTTTTGTGTGGTAAGTGCACTTACTTTACAGAGCCATGCTGTCCCAATTATTAGTAGTGTGCATGGTGATGCAAACAATGCCAGTCCTCTAACAATGATCAGGATCTCTTCTAGGTACAAAATGAGGAAAAGTAATCAAAATACCTCTTTCCTTGTGCTGCTCCTACACCCCGTCTATCCACTAGATGCACAAGGCATACTTCCTAGCGTGTTCCTCATCACCTTGGGTTGGGAGGGTGGCCTAATCGTTAAGGTGTTTGCAGGGTTTGAGTCTTGCAAGGGATAACTGGTTAAGCTTAAAATGGCTCACAAGGGCAGTTAGCTTAGTACTAAACTATGAACCTATGAACTATGAACTATGAACCTGCAAAAAGTAAAAAGTAAAAATGACACTATGTAGGTATAAAATAACCCTGAAATACATTGGGCAGTGCATGTTCTCTAACTTTTAAATCAAATAACATTACAGAATCTGCATACACAGTTTTTGATGTGTCACACACAATATTTTACACATTGGAAGACTAATGAACCCTGATTGGAGTACCTGAGATTCAGATCTATGGCTTTCAGCTATGTTCATACTATAACCCTAACACTTGTCTGCCTAGCTAATCCATGTTACTTGAGAGTGAGTGGAGGAAATGCAGGTAAACAAATCAGAGGTATGAATGTGTAGGGATAGAGTAGTAACATGGATCACAACTTACACTTTACAAGATGCTTAAAATACAGTTCAATGTGCTGTACATTTGTGAAAAAACATGCAAGCATGGCTGCATGATACCACAGTGGTCACAACACAACAACACAACTTTAAAATGCCATAACTCACACAGTGGAACTCTGTCACGTAACACTTAGCTACTCTTAGGCAACTATGAATTCCTGTTCATCACATACACACAAATGTAGTTTAGATGACAGGGCAGAAAATATATACATATATCTTGTTTTTAGATTAGAAATTATATGTGAAAGATATCCCTGGTATCAGGAGATGCCCCTGATCTAGCCATCTCACGTCCTCCAAATAACAGTGTGAGAAGGGTGGTGAATTGGAGTTAATAAACAATAACATACCTTAAATTCAGTTTGTCAATCTTATCATATTCCACATTCATTCTGCAGATCTGCCCCACTATGTTCAAAGCTTTACACATAAAACTGTGGTAAAAGAGCTGCTGTTGGATGAAACAGCAAATAATGGAGATATTCGTAGAAATCGGACAAATACATTTGTACAAAATACCTGTAAACATCAACAAGTAGGTATCTATAGAAGCATTTTCAAAACTTTTACAGAGACACAGTGATCAAATTTTAATAAGCACTACCCCCTGCATGGATTTGAACCCACAGTTAGCCACAATATATGCATGGTGGGCTCTTGCCTCACAGGGTGAGCTAACACAAAGCACATTTCCCTTCTTAATAAACTACTATTATGCGTGTGTATTTATATTCCTGTGGAAAGAGGAGTAAGCAAACATCTGACACCTAAACGCTATAGGGTCTCATGCTCCACACAACTGCCAGACAGCATCAGGTTTTACAACTTGCAACATATGATAGACACTCAGACCTGCACATTGGTCTTGTGTTCATCAGACAGGAATTTAACAATACTGTGCATTTTGTAAAGCAGAGTTGACTGAGGGATGTCTGTATGAGTTATTATTCACACATACACAAATGGACTGTGCGATACTCTCGGAGTGTTATGGATAATGGAGAACTACATAGTCATCAACAGTCTAGGTGCCATAGGCATCAGTGATGTGATCATACTGGATGTGTGAAATTATGTACTTATATGTTGAAAAACAAGCACATTTAATGTTCAATAGTATGCACATGATAAACAACAGTAAACCAATAACCACCATGGGAATTTAACCCATAATTACAGGGGAAACAGTCACCTTGCTTTCTTAATTATCCATATGAGCTAATTGTCAGAACAGCTAGATAATGGGTTTAAAAGGCATATATCTGACATATGGGTCACAGCTATAGCTCTCATTTCCTTATGAATGTACAGGTATACTTAGGATTGTGACTTACTGTAGGCATCCACTGGCTGTCTCTGCACCTTGGTGACCCTCTGACAAAGATCCTCAGTGTCTCTCCAATACAGGTCACCATAGCAGTGGCAAACCTGGACTCCAGCCCTGTAGATTCCTGTATGACATCAGTGTTCCCTTGCAGTCTGGTTTCAGATGACAATCATTATGAAGTTCTGTGGTCTGGCTCTCATATGGAACTCCACTCCAGCACAGATGGTCAGCATCTGATTGGTTTCTTCCTTAGTCTATTTGGGAGCCTAGACATGTCAAAGCCTCCTAGAAGTAGCCATCTTGATGATAATGTTGAGAATGTCAGTATATCAGAATTTAATAAAATGCTCACTGAGGTCCCACTCAGTTCGCAGGTAGCAATGGCCTGATCTGTAAATGTATCAAAATCACAATTTAAAAATGAAACCTATGAGATGGTATCTGATCATTGGAAGGTTACAGGCACGTGGCACATATGATCCCATTTAATGATACTTATTGGGTATTTGTATTACTAACAAGCAGTGCTTCCAGTATGTATGTATACAGAAAACTGTAAACAGCACCAGTGAGCAGCATATGCTGAACAGCATAAGGACACACTAATGAATTGTCCATGTTGCTGGTGACTCGGTACAGTCTGTGGTATAGTTGTGGAAACCTACACATTCTGACATTATCCATGTGTTGCTGTACAGTATGCATCTATAGTCGTGTTACAGATATTTATTCACTGATGCATATTAAAACATTACTATAATATTGCCTCACTAAAACTATAACCGTGTTTATGTCTGATTACCATGTAGTGTCTGTGGTATGCTTACAGATATGAAGGCTTTCTGATGTTTTCTGTAAGTTGTTCAATTGATAATGAGCAGATACTTTGTGCTAAGAGTAATATAGTAGTAGTTACCACTGACGTTCATGTCATACAGACAAAATGGGAATAACATTTGCTGCTCATTATTGATTGTTTTGATATAAGCTATTCAAGTGTAACAGTTCAGGTTAGTAAGCCTGCTTTTTTAAAACTGTTTGTCTTTTTGGGCTCAGGTTGCATAACATATACTGACAATACAGAATGTGTCTGACAACATTATAACATTATTTTTTGCACATATGTTATCAATAGTGTGTTAATGTGAAGCAGAATCAGAGTGTAAGGATTGTGTGGTACAATGGTGTTGTGTTTAGACATCTGCTGTTATGATGCCTACTGTAATGGGATCAAATACCACATACAGCCTCTACAGATATCAAAACTTATGTTGTTGTTCCAAGTCTTATGTATTCAGACATTGTTTTCATATCACATACGTTGTTTTATAAGTTACAGCACTATACAGGATAGGGACAATTTCACAGCATTTTTCAGTGCACAGAAATGCAGACAGAGTAAAGTGTTATCAGCTGTCAACATAATCATCGCGATATGTAGGCCTGATATTAATGTAAACATGCACATATAACTGTCTTCCAGGTGGCAAACAAACCAAAGAGCGACAACTTTTTGCCACAGGTTGTTGTTGTTTGTCTTTCAGCTTTTCTCAGTTAGGGGTCGCCACAGCGGAACTCCGGTCCACTAATGATTTTTTATGGTGTCGAGTTGCCAGCCTGATGCCCAACCTTCAATGAAGGCACGCCCATTCAACGCATGTCTTTCAAATGCCCACTCAACTGCGGGGAGGACATGTAGACTCCACACAGAAGGCACTCCCAACCCAAGCCAAGAATCGAACGGGAGAACCTCTTGTTGTAATTTTTTTGCCACAGGTAAATGACATAATAACAGATGCTCTTTGTCAGCATGGATGGAGGCTCCTTGGATGGGCAGGAAATGCAGTTTGGAGAAATGAAGTGTAGACTGCCCCCACCATCATGATTAACGCTGGGGGAGGTCACAATAGATCCTGGCAGGCCTGTCACCAACAGTGCTCTGACGTGATCCTTCATGCAGACAACAGGGTACTCTGATACAAGAAGTTGAGGGATGCCACTGGTAGTGGCCCACCATTGACACTACCAGATGAGATCACAAAGTTTCATACATCACTGCATATATCAAGTGGGGAACACCGCATACCCTAACGTGGGATAGAAGCAGGAGTTCCAGGCCACACATGTATGTGTTATTGCACAACATTGTTGCATATAGAGTACCTCGGTACAGATTGTTGTTGCATGCATATTCATATATTGTTATTTTTGTGTTGCAGCAGTATCATTTATTTATTTATTTATATTTGTTAACTGGGTAGTGTCCGACTGGGTTGAAAAAAAAACATTTTCAGCGGAGACCAGGGGAGAAAAGCTCCACAACAAAAAGAACATTATTAAGGTACAAGCAGTAAACTTAGTTTAAGTAATACATTGCTAACAATATGTAAATGAGCTTAAAATATTATAGCAACATATAACAACAGAAATACAATATAAACATGCATGTTTCAGCCATACAAGAATACTTTTTTTTTTGCAATATATATGAGGTGCATAAGTCATGTAGCTTTACAAGGTGCACGAGACAACTGATAAGCGCACAAGTCTATTTATAAATAAACAGACTTGTGCACTTATCAATTGTCTTGTGCATCTTTATGCTGAAGGAGCTTGTCCACCTTTTTGATTTTTAATGGTTTATTAGTCAGTGACTCAACTCTCCTTAATTTTTTGAGCTTTACAAGGTGAGTCAGTTCTGAAAGACCAAAACTGGTTATGTAGTTTTACAAGTTAGGTCATCTGAAGGAACAAAGACTAATAAAGAAAAGACAGATAGTGGGGATAGCCCTATGTGGGATGAGCACTATGTGGGTTATCATGTGTGAGATGAGTGGGAAAAAATAGGAAGAATATTAGTTGGGAGCAATACAGGGGCATAGCCAATTATCATTTAAATAGTCTTTCAGGGTAGCTTCAAATGTGGACAGGTTGGGGTTTTTAGTTATCTGTTGAGGAAGGGTGTTCCAATCTTTGGCTATTTTAAGGGAGTAAATGGAGTCTCCGTAATAGTTGTGAGACCGGGTTACTTTTAGCATTAGTTTGTTGGATGATCTGAGAAGTCTACATTTTGTGTTTCGCTGGACTAGGTTTGATAGAGCTGAGCAGTCAGTGGGGTTGAATATGATTTTATGGGCAAATGAAAGTTGTTTTAGTAATAACAGGTTGAGAAGTTCTAGCTAGTTGAGCTGTCAGAGAGCAGTGCAGTGGTGTATTCTGTGGGGTTGCTTGGTGACAAACTTAGCTATTTTGTTATAGCGGGACTCTAGTTTATTTAGGTCAGTTTTTGATAGGTTAGTAAAGACCTCAGAGTACTATAGGAGGGTGGATTGTAAGTGGGATCTTGCAGTGGCCAGTCTAGCTTGTTGTGTAAGGTAAGGTTTAACCCTGTATAGAGCACCTAGTATAGAGTGGATTTTTTTGATGGTCAGATAGATGTGTTTATCAAATTTTAGTGAGACATCTATAGTTACCACTAGCAGCTTGGTCTGATTGGTGGGTTAGATTTTTGTACCGTAGTTGGATAGTATGGAAAGGGATTGGGTACTGGGTTTGGAAGATTTATTAGAGAAAATTATGAGCTTGGTCTTATTTGGATTTAGGATGGGCTGGTGGCTGGTGAGGTACTTTTCAATGTCTTGGAATGATATTGCATTTTGTGTTGGAGTTCTTGTGGGGAGTGGGCTCAGCAGATAAGGGAGGAGTCATCTGCATATTGGATGATGGTGACATGTTGGGTGGCAGTATATAGGTTGTTGGTAAATATTATGGAGCCTTGGGGTACACCTGTGGTGACTGGTAATAGTAAGGAAAGGCTGTTTGCCCATTTAGTGGCCTGTTGACGGTGGGATAGATAACTGTGAAACCATGTTAGGGGTGTAGTATTGAGATTGTAAGAGGCAAGTTTGTTGAAGAGCATCTGATGGGACACTGTGTCAAAAGCTTTTGACATATTTAAGAAAATGGCTGAGACTAGTTGTCCTTCATTTTTGAGGTGGCAAATGGTCTCTGTAAAGGTTATGAGGGCTGAGTTAGTACTGTGTTTAGGCCTGAAGCCATGCTGGGTGCTGGAGAGTACGTTGTTGGTAGTGAGGTGATTCATGAGTTGCTGGTGGATACATTTCTCTAGAATTTTGGCAAGAGGGGATAGAACAGTGATGGGACATTAGTTAGTTATGTTTCTAGATGGGCCACCCTTATGAAGTGGTATGATATGAGAGATTTTCCATAATTTGGGAATGTACTGTTCAGAGATAGAGTGGTTTATTAGTAATGATATGGGGTAGACGATGGATGGGGCAGCTAATTTTAGGTATTTATTTGAAAGTTGTTCGGCAGCTAAGCAGCAGGGTTTTCATTTACATAGGAGTTTTTTTATGTAGGAAGTTGGAATGGGAATAAAGGAGAAGGAGTTTGTATCATTAGAGATAGGGGAGGGGACAGTGAGTGATGGGATTGTTTTTTTTTTTTTTTTGTCTAGGAGAGAAGTGATAGAGTTTATGAAGTGGGAATTGAATTGTGAGGCTAAGGTCACAGAGGAATTAGTAGTGGGGGGGCAGGGGTAAGGGTTTTACCAGAGTTAAGGAGGTGGTTGATATTCTGTCAGAATTTTTGTGGATTGTGCTGCTATTTTTTGATGTTTTTTCTTAGCATGGTTTCTAAGTTGTTTGTAAAGAATTAGATTGTTGTTATTTTTGCTCATATGATGTAGTGACCAGGCCTTATCTCTTTGTTTCATTAGTTGTTTTCTTTCTTTAGAAAACCATGGTAGCTGTTTTTTGGTGATTTTTTTTTTCTGAGGGGAGCAAGATTATTTAATATTTCAAGGAATTTGTTATTGAAGTATTCTACAGCTAGGTCTAGTTGCAGTTTTTAATGGGGACCAATTGCAGTTTTGTAGTAGTAAATTGAAGGTGTCAGTGGAGAAATATTTTTTGCTATGGGTGTATTTGTACGAGATGCTGATTTGGGTATGTGTTTTCTTCCTAACTAGAAATGTAGGAGCATGGTCACTTTGTGTGAATGGTAGACATCCAAACCGTGGTTTGGTTTGTTGGTTAAAATCCAGTCTAGAAGTGATTTTTTATTGGAGTGCTTGCATCATGCTCATGGGTCCACACAGGGTAATACAACCAGCGTAAATATAATGGCATGTAGCCATACAAATTTAGTACATACATAACAGTACAACCAACATGTTTAATGTTGTCTGCATTCATCTGCACAGGTCCATCCACTTCTGCACAAAATCAGGACATGATAGGCGTTTTCTCCATATACTGTTACTGTGACCATTACCTGTTATTTCCTCTCCTCCTGTTATGCCAGAGATGTATGCTGTCATATTGATATTTCCCTGACATTGTAACCTACAGATACATCTTCTGGGGACATGAGCCATGCAGGTACACCTACTGACAGACCGGGTATGGTTTCTCACCATATTCATAGGCTGCAGCACAGTGCAGCATAACTGTGTTATATAAAGTAATGTCGCTATTTTTCTACACAGAGACATCTGGCCAACAGCTGCACCATACATCACATGATTACTACTATATCCTATTACTGTGTTGTATATGTCATTGTGCACCTATGCTCATGCTTGCATGCATAACTGCGTTTGCTTTGTCTGTGTTTTCCCACTGCAGCATCCGCATTACAACAAACTCATCATTGGAAGGGTGTAACTGGTATGCTATTACCTTTGTTTCAAACATGTCATTTCAGTTACTCCTATTGTTGTCCTCCATTTAATAATGTGTTCTTCTATCCCTGCATAAGACAGCCATCATTGGCATCTCAGCCAGACCAACTGGCATGTGTACATATTACCTACTGTGTGCTGTACGTCTGTTGAAATGGAACTTGCTGGCAATTATGTGATTAATAATGCTGTATTTATACCTTTGTTTCCCTACAACAGTTGCATTTCAGCCCTCACCTCTGGTGCCAGAGTCCCACAAGGACATGTCAAGTGTGTCTTATGTTTGTATTCCTCACATATCTCATATATTTTGCATATGCAACATAATTGCCAACTCCCTGTTGTAGGTTCCATGGGGCATACCTGGACCAGACATCCTGGTAAGTTCTTATTTTCTGTAATATTGTAATGATATAGTTGTGGCGTATGTCAGTAATAATATCCAGCATGTGATATAAGCATATTTACCTGACCTGTGTCATATGTCTCTTCTTTTAGCATGTCCATTGCCTTCATCCTCCATTAGCCTGTACACCAATTCCAATGTGGGGTCTGATATCTCTCACCATGGTAGCATAGTCCCAGGTACACACGACATAGATTTGGTGATACAGTCTGGCCCAGATGGGGACAGTCATGTGGATGAGACTGTAGCCTCAGATGTGAAGGAAAACATGTCAGCCATTCTGACAATGTGGCAACATTAGACAGGGGACAAGATGAGGCCTGTGGACCACAGTCTCATGTTGACTTTGCTAGTGATGTTGACACTTCCCCACAACACAGTAATACTGCTCAATGCAGTAAATATAGATGTGTAGCTAGTATGCATGGGCACATACCAGAGGATGTCTCATACTACTACAAGCAAATGAACTTTCCCAGTGATGTCATGGATCTGGCATGCATGCACTTGCACATGCCACAGATTGTGTTGCACACCAGCTAGGTGTTGCATGAAGGACAGGACAGCAGACATGGTGAGATCAGGGTGGCATTGGCTGCTCAGAATGACAGCATGTTATTTGTGGCATGGTCCACTGAATCCCTGGTTGCAGCAGTACTATAATGATGCCATAGTATGAGCAGAGTTCTGCATGCCCTGACTGTACTTAGCCAAGTGCCACGTGGGAGAGACAGACACTCTCTCTGCAGACCAACTCTTGCTCATTAGGCATCAATGTCTGTGCTGCAACATGCATACATATCTGTTGCTGGCCAGTCTGGTGTGGGCCCAGCATTCATGACCAGATAGTCAACGTGCACCAATGCTTCTTCATGCAGCATGTTTCCATGTGCTGGCATCACCCCATCAGTCTCCTCTGTGGAACAACCTGGGCTTAGCGTTTCCATAGTAGGTGCAGCCAGGACTGCAGCATGAGCCATCAGAGTAGATACCCTAGACTACATTAGAGTGGCACTGACAGTTGATCCACTGTGTCCTGTAGTGTCAGTCTCACGTCATGGTGAAGATGATTGCTGTGCAGACCATTGATGATGTCATCTTCTGTGTTTGTTTTGAAGTCTAATGCCACAGAGGTCTGTCATTTTTACTAACCATATGTGGCTCATTTTAGTACATGATACTTTATCCATTCTTTATATTGATATGTGTTACTTATGATCTTGACACCAGTTATGCAGTATGTCCTTACCTGGCTTCCCGTTTGTATTATTTGATAGTGGAGAGTTAGGAATGGGGTTCACAGAGGTATGTTCATTGTTGTCTGCCGTACACACATACACCACTATGAGTCTGTATGCATACCTGTGTCACTTGTGGTCTAGGTTGATGGTCCCTGTTGTGATAGATTTGTATATATTCATACTATTATATGTTAGAATTATGTTGTTATATCTGATCTAGATAATTATATGGGAGACCGTAACTTCACCCCTCAAGTGGCATGCATGTCCCTTATGGACAGGGGTAGATGGTGTTGATCACAGACCTGCTCTGTCCATAAATTTCTTCTGTGAACTACCTAAAAAATTAACAAATGAAGATATTTGGAATTAACATGTTTAGGCTTATAAAGGCTCTAGGGCCACTAGCCTAGTAACCTCCTATGAACCTATGAACCTATGATGTACTGTGTGTACATGCACTAGGTAATTTTTATTACATGCAATATGCACTGATGTGGTTGGCAACACCTGAACATCAATATTTACTTCTGTATATGTAGCTTGCTATGACTCAAAAGTGTGTGTCAGATGCTGCTGTGTCACCAATGCCTGGACTTGTGGTTGTATCTTCCATCTGCCTCGCCTGTTTTTTCTGCCCCCTGGGTTCTCCTTCTCTTCCTCTGATAGCTGCAGAATTTCGTCTTCAGACATCTGGTGTTCTTGGGGTATTCCACACACAACTGCACCAGGAAGACCACCATGTGTCACTAGCATATTGTGTAGCATGGTGCACACAGTAATTATTTGTGCTGCCTTCTCAGGTGTGCATTGCAGTGCACCCCTGGTTGTGTCCAGACATCTGAACCTGGCTTTCAGTATATCAAAGATACATTCTGTAGTATTTTGTGTTGTGGCATGGGATCTATAGTAGCCCTCCTCTAAAGGGTTGTAAAGTTCTCTTTACATTGTCATTAGCTATGGCTCAAGTGGATAACCGCAGTCACCTGTTGTGGGGTGAGGAAACACATATGCTGTCATCATGAATAATGTTGACAGGGATGTATTTAACTTACATCTCAGCTGTGTTCCTGTACTTATCTACTAGTAGCCCCTCAGGCATTTCACCTTGCTGGAATGCAGCCCTCAGACCACTTTCCTTCCATATGGCAGTATCATGGACACTCCTGGGATGTGTTGCCACAATGTTTGTTATACTGCCATCTGCTGCGCACACCACCAGCCAGTTCAAGGCTGGCTACCCTTTTCTATTGATGCATCTTTCTGCTTCTGGGTGCCTGGGCTCTTAATAGGGATGTGGGTGCAGTCTATTGCAACAAGAACATGGTGGAAGTTTGCAATGTTATAGAAATGGTGTGTGACAGTTCGCCGCTCCATGGGTATAGATGCAAAGTGCATGCGCTCATTTACCTTGGTGCACATTGCTGCTAGGAATTGTGTAAGGATATACTGGGAGCTGTCTGTGACACTCCTACAGCATCTCCCATATGTCACTAGAATACCCCATATGCCACTATACCTAGTCTCAAACAGACTTTTGTTTTGAGAGTTATGCGGTTGCCTCGGAATGTATGCACTGACATGTGGGGTGTACATGTTGCACACAGTCTGCACTAGCTGTCTGTCTAAGCAGTACCTATCAATGATTTGTTGATCTGAGAACTGGCTTAGTTGTAGCCTTGCTCCCTGTCTAGCTGGCTGCCTTCCATGATGCACAGCCAGATCCTCCCCCATAACTTGCAGTACTGCAGCCTGTTGCAGTTCATTCACTGCAGGTAGCATTTTTTGGTCAGTATTGTTAGAGATTCCATAGGATTATATGGGAATAGTTTCCTTTCCTTGCATTACAGTACTACATTTGCTGAGGACTATAAAAACAGTCGACTTTGCAGTTTGTCACACGTAAGCTGCATTGGGCACACACAATGTATTTTGGAATCTGACAGATATGTACAGAATCCATAATTATCCTTCTCTGAATAAATAAGTACTCCAACTGATTGCTGGTGCACTGAATTCTTCCTTCAGTGTGCTTTACAGTCCATAACTGGCTTTTGAAATCAGGCCCGCTGTTTTTTTCTTTTTTTGTCTTCCTTTTTCTATACAGAGCTCACCAGCACATAAAGACGAAATAATTGCAATCTGCATTTGGTTTCCTGGCATTTTAAATTCAGAGCTGAACTGTCCAAGGAGTACACATTCTCTTAGCTCCCATAGTACATTGTCTTGGTGTGTTGGACATTGGGGAGGGTATAGAAATAGCTTGACCATCCAGCTGATAATTGACTAGGTAATGTGTATCTGAAGAAATGGCACCCTGCCCACCCAAAGATCCATCTACAATTCCATTGTTCATAACTGAGCTCATCCTTGAGTATTATTTACTATCCTAGTGTTAACTAACTGGATAATGCTGTGACCAATTATAGATCCACCTGAAATTACTCCACTGGGGTCATAGACTATAAGCATTCCAGTGACCACCATCCCTGTGCCCATAATGTAGGCACTGCCTGTGTTACAAATGTTTTCTGATGAATAGGTGTAGTGAGATTCCGGACGAGGGGATAGAGTTGCAACTGTATACCTGAAAAACTTGATTTTTTTTAGTCAAGCAGGTTATTGGATTTAGAACCAGTCTGATGCTCTTAAGCAACTATGCTTATGTCATAGCTTTGTCTCCTGTTATCAGTAAGCAATGCCATTAGAGGTCTCACTGACAGATTTTTTCCAGTTTGGTTCAGCAGACAGACATTCAGCAATACTGCATTTTATTACTCTTTCGTGAGTTGATGTTTGTAGTATACCATCATGATTATATATCAACGCTCTTACAATTAATCAATACCAAACATTTTTCAGGGTAATGCTGAGCAAAGTACACAACCAAGCTTTCGGTGAGCTCAATGTCCCACCTTCATCAGACAACTTACAAGTCAGACTTCAGAGTTTAAATGCTGTTTCATTAATTAATTAATTGCAATCAATCTTATTAACAATTATCAAATAAAACCAAGTTTCAGGTATATAATATTATCCGGAAACTTCATACTAAAAAAGTACTTCATTAACTTTTAACCAGTTTAAAACAAATATTAAAATTATGCTTAAAACATATGTTTTGCACAAAAGTTCAAATTGGGTATAACAGGTCAAATATATATAATCAAACCCATTAAAATATCTATGACTCTGCATATGTATAACACTTTTATGCTCATACTCAGTGGGCAAAGTATATTCTGCATTAATAAATAATAAATAATGTATACACAATGTTTTGCAGAACCTAATATTCAACACATTCATAAATATGCTACCCTGTGTTAAATTGTTGTTATAATACATGCCAAAATGATGCATCATAAAATAAACCAAAATATCCTTCCATTAAATCAAATTTAAAACACCATATCAAAGCCACAAATCCATTATATGTTGACAAAATAAATTACAGTATATACCATAAATGTAACACTAAATATAAAATGGAAAACACTTAAAAATATATACAAATGTATACACCCATGCATATACGCATATATACACATGCATGCACATATATGTGTGTGTACACATACATACATACACATGTATGTATACACACACACACACACATACACATATACACACATACACACACACAATTATTTTCCACCCTTTATTATATATTATATTTTATTTTATATTGTTATAAAGGGGAATGGCTTCATCTATTGTTAGATAGAAGTTTCAAAACAGGGGCCACTGAAACATATTCGTTCAACCCTGGGTTAACATATGCCCATGTTCTTAACTGCCAGTAAAGTTCATTCACTTCTAAGTGAGTCTGCCAAGGACCACTTAGATTGTCAGTAAGTGACTTCCATAGGACTGTAAATTTAAAACAGTGCCCAGCATTAGCCAAAACATGCCTGGCCAATGCATTGTTGACATCCTGTTTGCCTATGGCGTAAACGTGCTCGTAAACTGCTTGCCTAAATTTCCTTTTAGTTTTTCCAATATAGAAGGCAGGACATTTCTGGCATAGGGCCAACGACCACCCACCAATAGACTCACAGCTAAATTTATTTTATAATCTATGTCCCTAATGTTAACCTTAGGCTCAGTAAAAATGAACTTGCATTGGTTACAAAAAACACATTTCTTTGTTCCTGTAACCCCCTGTACAAAGGGCTTTGATTTTAATTCAAGCAAACTTTTTAAGTTCTGACCCCTCCTAAACTAATCTTTTGTCAAAAACGTGTCTTCAGTTATAAGGGCCCAACATTTATTTATGACCTTTTTGATGTCAAAATGGTCAGCAGAATAGGTACAAAAAAAATCTCAAAGTAGACTCATGTGATGGAGCGGTACCAGAACTTTGTGTAAAAGAAATTAGAGAATCACAAGCATTGTCCAGATCTATATTCTCAATACATAAAATAGGTTTGTAAACACCAACTCTCCTTTTGGTAATAACCTCAGCTTTGATGTCATTAATTAACAAACCAGGATATGAACATACTAAAATCATCAAATTCTGAAACCATCCTGGCCGCCTAACCATCTGGCCTTTAACTATGGCCTTCTTCTGGTGACCAGGATGAGAACTCGTGAAATGCAAGAATGCGTTGGAGTAAGTGGGCTTACGATAAATAAAACTCTTGTATCTAGATCTTGACAAGTCTTTCTCAATAAGAATATCAAGGAAACTAATGGTTGTTTCCTGTAGATTATATGTGAATTCTAAAAAAGGTGTCTTGTTTGTCAGTGACTCCAGAAAGGCAGGTATAATGGAAGGAGAAGCTTTCCATATGAAAAACATGTCATCCTGGTATCTGGTGTAATAAGATTGATTGCAATTAATTAATTAATGAAACAGCATTTAAACTCTGAAGTCTGACTTGTAAGTTGTCTGATGAAGGTGGGACATTGAGCTCACCGAAAGCTTGGTTGTGTACTTTGCTCACATTTACTTTGTGAATAAATTCTTTTGGGAGTGTTTTGTGATTATTGGATACATTTGTCAGGGTAATACTTTTAACCCAGAAGGACAGGTTACAAATAGTGTATGAACTGCGGTGAGGGTGAGGCTTCAGATGACAGTGAGGGATTAGTGACAGACTCATGGCAATCAGACTCTAGCATAATGGTAGAGCAGTATGCATAATTTGAGCCTATGTCCCACAGCAGGGATGTGATAGTAAGGAAAATAATGCATTCATACAACAGTTTCAGGGTCTACTAAATAAAGCAAGACAAGAATCGTGTTGATAATGGGTGACCTGAATGCACATATCAGGACAGACAGAACATGATATGAGAACTGCATGGGACCACATGGGTGGGGTAACAGAAATAAAGAAGGTGAGACCATTCTAGACTTCTGTCTAGAAAAAAAGGCTTGATGGTAGCCAACACATGGTTCAAAAAGATAGTCAGTCACGAGACCACATACAAAACATGGCCAACATGCAACTCAGGTAGACTTTCTCCTAGTAAGGAAAGGGCACTGGAGTAGAATCAATGATAGCAATGTCATCCCCCAGTGAAACAGTCAGCCCACAGCATAAGACCACTGGCTGCCACAATCAGCTCAAGCAGTAGTCCAAGAAGGCTCTAAAATCAACCGAGACCAGGCTAAAGATCTGGAAGTTGACTGAAGAGAATGCACAACAGTTCAAGGAATTACTCAGGGGTCTAGCACCTTGAGAAGAAGAGGAAGTAGGTGGAGTTGAAGAAGAATGGCAACATCTCAAAACAACATGTGTAACGGCTATGAAACAGATATGCAGTTGAGAGAGATATAGAAATAAGGTGCATAAGGAAAGTAGGTGGTAGAATGCAGAAATTCAGGGAGTCATCAAAAGAAAGAAGGAGTGCAGGAAAACGAAGATAGAAAACACAGACCAGGTTAGTAGGGAGTACTGACTGGCTAACAAAGAGGCTAAGAGAAGAGTTGCAATAGCAAAGAATAAGGCATCAGAGGCACTCTACCAGCTTCTGGAAAGTGACTGTGTGGTTAGCACAAAGAAACTCTACCAGATGCAAGGCAAACATGGAAAGATAAAGAAGACAGTCAGACACCCTTCATAAGGGATGCCAAAAACAACCTCCTCACCAGTCCACAGGGCAACAAAGGCAGATGAAAGGAGTACTTCCAGCAGTTTCTGAATGAAGAAAATCCACAGAAGCTGTACTGCCCCTAACACAGCCTACAGTGAGAGAAGAGGAGGAGCCAACCATAAAAGAAGTAAGAACAGCAATAAGGAAAATAAAGTCAGGGAAAGCAGCAGGCTCAGATGAGGTCACAGTAGATATGATCAAGATGTTTGGTGGCATAGGGGAGAAATGGCTCCTGAGGGGTGCTCACAGCAGTATGAACAGAAAGGTATATTTCAGATGACTGGAGAATATGCATACTACTGCTAGTGTTCAAGAATGAAGAGGGCATCCACAACTGTGGGCAGTATAAAGGTATCAAACTCCTATCACATTGCATTAAAGTTCTGGAGAGGGTGAGTGATAAACAAATATGCTGAGTAGTAGAAAGTAAGATGAGAAAAGAGCAGCTTAGATACAGATCAGGATGCATCACGACTGACCCAATGTTTGCAATGTGACAGATACTTCAGAAAAAGCTAATAATGAGGAAAGAGTCCAAATGGGCATTCCTAGACTTGAAGGCATATGACAGGGTCCAAAGAAAGCTGATTTTAACTGTCTAGTGGTGGCTCAAAGTCCCAGATACACTGGTAGAACTAATGCAAGCTATGTACAAGGACCCAATGACAAAAAGAACAAACAGTGTTCAGTCTTACAGGGGAGTTCCCAGTGCAAGTGGGTGTGCATCAAGGTTTAGCTCTGAGCCCACTGCTGTTCATACTAGTGATGGACTATATTAGCAAACAGGTTGGAGGAAATAGATCAACAAATTTGCTGTATGCAGATGGTGTGGCATTACAGGCAGACTGCAAGCAAGAACTTTAACATAGGATAGGAGAATGAAATGCAAAACTAAAGGCACCCGGGATGAAACTGGGTACAGACAAGACAAATGTAATGGCAGCATATGGGGAGATCAGAAGAAGCTGATAATTGAGATAGAAGGGAAAACAGTGGAATAGGTTAACAGGTTCAAGTATCTGAGTGGAGTGGTTGAAGAAAAGAGAAGTCTGAATAAGAAGATTGAATCAGAGGAGCTGCAGCCAACTGGCACAGAATGTCAGGGGTAGTGCATGACAGAAGGATGCCGAAGAAACTGAAAAGTGAGGTGTACAAAACAGTGATGAGACCAGTACTACTGTATGGTACAGAAACCTGGGCAGTAAAGGCACAGCAGATGAGTAAGCTAGAGATGATGGAGATGGAGTGACTGAGAGGGCTGGTAGAACAGAGGAATGAATAAGGACATAAGAGCAGAAGCCAAAGTAGCTTCATATTGCAATGGTTTTGGGCAGATGTGCAAAAAAAGAGAAGATAATCTGGTGAAGAAGACATGAGACAGACAGGAAGAAATCAAGAGGAAAGGAGGGCATCCAGCAAACAGGTGGATGGATTGTGCGAGATAAGACAAACCACAGTCAAGCATAACTGTGGAAGAAGGTAGGAGAGTGGCACTGAATAAGGAGAGATAACAACAAGTGCCACAACACTCTGACCCCATGTAGAAAATGGGGAAAGAGGGGCTGTTGATGATGACTGTTAATGGGCAATGAGCAAGAGGGGCATAAACAGATTCATTCAGTCCAAAAGTTTTGATTTGCCTAGTTTGAACAGGCATTGTAAGTAAAAAAGAAACAGCAATTCTGAGAGTGGATGGAGCAGTCCTTGTCCTCGAAAATAGCTATTTCATCAAATTGTGGCTTCCCAATGTTTATTTATTGTGGGGGACAATGCATGAGGCAGATCTGGATGACAGACGAGATCCTTATTATATTGCCAATGACTAAACTTAATAACATGCTTCACCTTGATGCTATGGACAGTGGGAGGAGGAGTCCTGACTTGTATGTGTTTTTTCCCTGAACCTTAACAAATGAGCTGAAATCATTCATTAAAATATTTAAACATATACAATTCCACATCTGTTATTGTGATTTACTTTTCTCAATTTTATTTTGGACTTGAGGGAAGTGATTCATACCTCTCAGCTATACAGATTTTCACAGAATGTCCCGATTTTTGCTTCTTATTTGTGTCTATTTTTCATAAAATTGTGGTTTTCTGGTAAATTAGCAGCAAATTATTAAAGATTGAAATTAGAAAATAATGGCAAACATTTGACTTTCAGACTTCATACCCTTCCGAAAATTCATGCTGATGCAAAACCTGTTATTCTAACAACTTTGTAAGTCTGTAAGAGCAATATTTAAAAATTGTTTCTATTTTTGGGCCTTTGTCCCATTTTTATGCATGGCTTTGTCCAGATTTCATGCTCTAAGAGGTTGAGAGGTATGGAAATGATTGAAATATAAATTGCAATGACAATTGAACGTGAATACAAAAATCTACATTAACACCGAATTAATAAGATAAGATTAAAAGAATAATGCCCCCCTTTCCTCATTTTCTACATGGGGTCTATGAATTTTGCAGGCTTAATTTGATCATCGAGGGCTGCAACCTTTTCAAATGCCCAAAGTGGGACATTTTTAAGGAATACAATCAATATTTTAACCATTGCAAATAACTGATCTTCACTAATCGCCAAAATAAAAGCTCAGTGTTGTATAATTTAAGTTGTTTCTATCGTTTCATATGATATTACTAAAAACTTGCGGAAACACTTTTTATCTTAAAATCTCAGAACATTTACTATTTTCGTGCCCCCCCCCCCCACTACCCAAATGTGCATAAAGAGGGGCAGGTGGTAAATTTATCATCGAGCCATCAAGCTAAAATTCCGCTGGAAATATCACTGAAGCTCAAGAAATGGACAAAGCAAAACAAAAATGAAAGGGGAAAAATGTCGCGCGAACGACTGCCAAGTAACCTTTACCAGACACAAGCCCCTTCTTGTCCATGTGCCATTAGACTCCTCTGTGTTGCCTATTACCGGTGGCTATCTGGGTCATAGTATCGCACTATCAAATACCCTGTAACAGGTGGCTTGGAGAACTCGCTGTTCCTTACTGAACAATTTTAGCTATCTCCTTACACTTTAGATGAATTGTGCTGTGTTTCTCATTTATTACAAAGGTAAGTGCTTGATAAAAACGTGCATTGCAGTTGGGGGGGTCACGCTAGTGTATATGAAGTAAAGTCCTCACCTCCTCCCTCCCCAATTCTCTTAATAATTAAATTATGTACTTAGCAGCTCAATAGCAGCATGGGGACAATTTATCACAAGTTTGTTAAAAATATTTTAACAAACTTGTCTCTGTGTTATTTTTAATTAATATAGAATTTAGCATATAATCGGCATTGCAAGCAGCTACACAGTAAAGAGCCTTTGGAAATCTTTCTTTGTAATGCTGGGAGTTCATTTGGGGGATTACTTGTAGGATTGCCATTTTATCAAAGGCTCAAAGTGGGACACAGGACAATTGCCATTTTGCGCACACACACACACGTGCCCCAAAAAAGGGACTGCTCTGCGCAAAAAGGCCGCATACCTCTCTTTTCGCAGACTGTCCGGATTTTGGCCTTGTATTTTTTGTCCGTTTTTCATTTGTCGTTTCCTGCCAAATTAGTGGCAAATTATTAAAGCTTGAAGTTAGAAAATAATGACAAACATTTGAGTTTCAAACTTCATATCCTTCAGAAAATTCATGCTAGCGCAAAATGTTATTCTATTAACTTTATAAGCTTGTAAGAGCAGTATTTAAAAGTTGTCTCTATGTTGGGCTTTCGTCCCACTTTTATTTATGGCTTTGTCCAGATTTCTTGCTCTAAGAGATTGAGAGGTAGGTTGGTAACCCTGCCGGAGCGTTTCCAGTCATACCTCTCAAGTGGACCTCATTTCGAGGAACATACCTCATTTGGGGTCTTTAAAAGTTCATGTTCCTCGAAGTTCCACGTTGACAGGGTCTGTCACATTCAGTGTTAGGAAGTTTAAAAAAAACAATAAATAGAAATTAATTATATTAATTCATAAAAAGATTTTTTTTTCAAAGTAAAGCCAGCTTATTTTAATCATCCTATGACCTCCCTAGTTGAAGTTTTTTGTAAGCCATTAGTATATGTTCCATATTTTGCCCTTTCGTTCCACATTATGAAGGCTAACTGCGGTGGTGGTGCTGCGGTAGCGTTGTCGCCTCACAGTAAAATGCTATGCGGTTCGATTCTCAGCTATGAGTGTATTCTGCGTTGAGACATGCGTGAATAGGCGTACCTTCGTTGATGGTGGTGCGTCGGAACTGGCAACTCGGTACGTAAAACTCTACTGCCAATCATTTGCAGACCGGAGTTCCGCTGTGGTGACCCTTCACCAGGAAAAGCCGAAAGACACAACAATGTTCCACATTATGAAGGCTAGTGTTCCTTATTTTGGAGATGGAAGTTTGAGAGCTGTGTTTCCAGTTTTACCCGAAAAAAAGAAACGGACAGAACAGACAGCGCTATTACTCTGGGTGGTGTTTGATAAAGTGAAGGACAGTATTAGTTAAGCCCTAAGGAAAAACTTTGTTGATAAAGTAACGTTGCCTTCTTATTGCTTTTATAAAAAAAATGCATTATTTGGTTGATAAAGTCGGTGATTACTTTATTTTGACTAGGGTTTAAAAAATAGAAATGGGGCTGATGTAGAACGGACTGAGCACTTACCACAGTAAAAGAGCAATGTGTGAAACGCTAAATGTTTTAGAAGTATCGATTTGAAAAATACAGTGATTGCTGGATTTTTTTGTACTTGTTTACAATGTATAATACGCTGTTACAGTTGTGTTATAACTTGAAATAGCTTACACAGATTGCTTCACAAAACGTGTTTTATCAGTAAAAAGTGTTAATATTTAAAAAAATATATAAAATGCAAAGCAATTTACTAATCTGAGTTTCACGCAGCAGTAAGTCAATTTGCACATCAGCACAAAGTATGGCTCATGCTTAGGATTACCACCTGTCCCACTTTGCGAGGGACAGTCCCTCTTTGGGCAGTTTTGTCCTGCATAAAAATTGAAGAAATGGCAAATGTCCTGAGATTTTAGGAAAAAATATTTCCTATATTTTCTTTAATAATCACATAAACAGTTATTTTTGTATTTAAAACACCTAAATATTATAAGAAACAGAATAAGCACTCAAATGCTACATGAATAAGCTTTTACTTTGGCAAAAAAAGTAAAGTTACGTCCTTTGTACTGGCCGTGGGTATGTTTGGCCCTGCAAAATCTGACATTTCTACAAAAATGTCCCACTTTGGGCATTTGAAAAGGTGGCAACCCTACTCATTCTATTTCATATTTTTGCATTAATTATTTAAAAACGTTGATGGACTACAGCGATATTATGTAAGGTGCATTTCCAGAAGAAAAATAAGTAGGCTTACGTTGCTACAATGTGTCGTATTATTTAGTGAGTGTAATCATATATTATATAATCTGCTACACATTTCACCAACACAATTTGATTGGTCAGCATTACTACACCAAAATATTTTTTCAAAACTTTTACATACATTTATATTCCCTTAATATACCATCTCACTCCATTTGCAAACATAAAGAACTTTATAAATACGTTTGCTTTTTACCTTCCCCACCGCACAGCATTCATGGCTATTTCACTTCATACGAATACTACCATTTGATAATTTTGGCCTGAAACCATTATAATGTTAAATGTAAAAAAAGAGACACCAAACATACTCCACATTGTCGCCAACAAAAAGCAAAAAGTGCCAAGAACTATAAACAAAACCAGGGCTGTTCCATGAAAATCAGGACAGTTTCAAATCTGTATAAGCAGGCTTTCTGCAAATACCTCCACAGTGCACACAGGTTAGTCATGCATATTTATGCGCCTGTCTGCTATCTGTGTACAAAAGAGAAAAAAATGACGGGGACTCGATGACCTGATAACCAAAACGTTAACACAACCAAGTTGTGCATACGAATCCAATTGTTTTAAGAACCTCTTGTCATTTAGACACAACAGAAGCACAGCAAAAACGTGAACCATAGATAAACGGTTTCGGGGGGAAAAATAAACTGCTCTAAAATGAAAGGGCAACTCGCATAAAATCGGAACTCTGCTCCAAAAGAAAAAGAAAGTAAAATAAGTATTTAATAAACAGCAAAGAGTACTGCGACTGCATTAACACAACCAAGCACCACGATAAACGGGCAGCTGCACGTCGCGAAGGTGGAGTGCTAATGTTCTGCTCTACCTCCCAACCTGTTAGAACAAGAAATCTGGACAAACCCAAAAACAATGGGAGGACAAATGACAAAAAGAGGGGCAGATTTTAAACACTCTTCTTATAAATTTAAAAAAAAGTTGTTATAATAGGCATTTTCTGAAGGATATAAAGTCTGACACTCAGATCTGTCATTTAGCGTCTCCAGTCCGCAGTGATTTGCCGGAAGACCACCGATTTTATGACGAACTGACCAGAAATCTGAATCCAAAGTCTGGACATTCAGCGAAAATCTGGTAGTTGAGAAGTATCTCTGCTCACTTCCGCACACGCTCATTAAGAGTAGGCAGACGGGCGGACGGGCGTGCGGACAGATTAACAGACCGTCTTGCAGTTGGTGCGGTGGGTTAAGGTTGTCAAGTGTAGTTACTGTGGCACTGGGTTTAATTCCCTTCGTCCTCTTTTGTGCGCTGTGTGACTTAGAGGGAAAGCAGGCAGTGCTTGAGAAAAAAATGAAAAACTGGGCGAGTCTCCCTAAAGATCCATTGGATTACAAACATAGTAATTGGTAATAAACACTAAGTACACATCTCAAAGTGACCATTTACTTAATTATTCAGTTTAGTGCTCACTTTATTACATTTTGGCAATTTTACATAAGGAGACCCAGGGGAAAGCTCGAAGTTCCAAAGGCTCATAATTCAAGTACAAGCACGTCGTCAAGGCAGCATATACAAAATATTACAGTGTTACATGCTTCAGCATCAATACACTTCTCAATGTTTGCTTATTATTAATAGTGTTTATATTAAAAATAATAAAAATGTTTCTGCTAGTAATCTTATTTGCTCATAATTATAAAGAGAAGTCCCGTATCGAAATATTTCAAAAGCAATAAATCTGAAGTTAATACAGATATTTCTTCAGCAAAAATGTTACGCTTCATTTTCTGTTCCCAGTATACAACACTAGGATATCCACACAGTACACGGGAACATACAAAATAGTTTCATTGCAAGTAAGCTGCTCTGCTTAACTTAAAGAGTAGCAGCGAAAAACGGCAATATATTTTAAGATGACATGAATGTGTTTCGCTTTGGTGTGTGTGTGTGTGTGTGTGTGTGTGTGTGTGTGTGTGTGTGTGTGTGTTGTAATATTTTGATAAGGGAATGAAGACTTAAAAAAATCACAGGGAGATTATTATTTTAAGGAGATGCAGTGGCTGAACGACAAGTGTGATATTTAGAGAAGTACAGAGGAAAAGACGCAAAGCGAAAAGGAAACAAAAGCTACAAGATAAAGAATGAAGGGCATTGTAATATGTCACCTGCTAAAGGAGTGGAAACAAGAAAATAATTGGAAATAAGTGGGCAAAACAAAAACATTTGATATGAGGGAGAGAGGCGAGGGGTGGGTGAAGGCTAAAAAGGAAGACGCGATGATGATGATGAGGAGGAGGAAAAGAATGAAGGGATATGATGTGGATATGTGCTACTAAAAAGATCATGATAGTCAATGTCAATGTATCAGGTCCAGTAATTGATCCTACTGTACTGGCAGCTGTCAGCCTAACAAAGTGTTCTCGAAAACTGCTTGAAACCAGATAAAGTATTCCTAGCACACATTGCAAGTGACAGGGAAGGCAAGAGACGTTTCATTTTGAAGTTAGAATGGAATCGACAAATTGGCTTGATGACTTTGGGGTCTTTTTAAAAAATATTTCCGAATCCAGTTTCATTACAGACCATTCTTCTTCTTTATTCCTCTACACAACTTTGGTTATCACCAATATACAGTTTAAAACCTTCTGGACAATAATAGACGCTGCAATTACTATAATTAAACTATTTAATATTAATTTAAAAAAAATGCATTACCGTTTGCCGTCCATCCTGCCAAGCTCTGACCCTTCTCTTTCATTATCCTTACTTCTTGGGTATAATTTTCTTCAATTGAATTCCATCTGGAAAATATAAAATAAAGACAAAACATCTTGATTTACATAATATAAACTTCACAATAATGCTCAAGATTCAAGGGAACCTCGGAAATGTACCCTCTGAGTCACTCATTGGAGTTTGAAGAAGCAGTCAATCCCCAAAGGATGAGGCATGGTCACCAAAAGAACGTCGTCAGATGTTTTCATTTCTGAAATAGCAATCCCTGTCCAGCATACAGAGGCAAGCAAACCGCTCAGAAGGAACTGAGATCTCTTTAAGGCAGCTCAACTTTTCTTCATCAAAGTGTGGGACACAAAGTGCCACAGGTAAGCCAAATACGCAACAAATGATCAGACTTTAGACTGAAAGTGTAAAACACTGTCAAATCAAGCACAATCATGTTTGCATGTCTCTCATCCTCCGAGCATTAACAATCGTAGCAATGGTGTTTAAAAATCATAACAGAGGGTCAAAAGGAACACTTTTACTTTGATTTTGTGCATCTTAATACATTTTCAACGAACAAATAATTTAATGAAGAAGTGCTACATTAAATAAGCTACAGTTAGCTAGTATCTGTGAAGCGAATGCACTTGACATCATTATAGAGGTGTTGTTTCAGGGCTTTCTTAAAAGTTTCTAGGTATTATTAAGCTAACATATTTTGTAAGGTTATTCCAGAGAGCCTGACCTACTCTGGAAAAGGCTTTTTCACCTTTGGTTTATTTGAATCTACGTCTGTTAAGTATGACTGTCATCTTGATCTTGGTTGCTTATTAGTGAAATGTTTTACTCTCTGCTTGGAAGTTTTCTTCTGAGGGTAGACAATTATCTAGTAGTAGTGTAGCCCTGTTAGTTATAGTGCACCAGTGCATTTTGTCTAGGACTTGACAGTTGTGTGAGTTTCACCTTGCAAGGATAGCTAACTTATAGATGTCTAATTTTGCTGTCCTCTTTCTATTTCACAATACAATAATACAATGTGTTCAGACACTATGCTCCCTATTGTTACTGGTAAGGAATATTTGTATAGATTATAATTTATTACTTAAAGTATGAACCCTTAAATCGGTCTAACTTTATAAAGAAAGTTCGTGGCTAAATCTGAGAGCAAAAAGCAAAGCGCTTTGCGCAAATCATAACATGTTGAGTGATATGGAGGGTTTTTAATGTTTGTCCATTGCAAATCATCATAAATTGCTACAGGCTTATATTTCTATAACTTCATTGATCAGTTTGGAAAATTGTTACCTCCCTATAATGCAGAATGGTTTTGATAGCCAATAGTAATGATGTTCCTTGTTCTCTGAACATTTCTCTAAACATCTTGGCACAAGAAATACGGGCAAAGTTAAAATAATGTATGGGCAAAGGCCTAAAAATAGGTGCAGGTTTTAAATATTGCTATTATAAACTTAGAAACTTGCTAGAATACATAGGTTCTCTGTTGGAGTGGATTTTCTGAATACAGTGAAATCTGAAACTCAAA
>NC_056728.1:1134392603-1134415103 GCF_019279795.1 Protopterus annectens | reverse complement strand
TTGTGAACAGATGAAGCAATTAAAATTAGGGTTACCATCTATCCCACTTTGCGAGGGACAGTCCCTCTTTGGGCAGTTGTGTCCTGCAAAAAAAATGTAGAAATGGCAGATGTACTGAGATTTTACGACAAAATTGTTTCCTATATTTTATGTAAGAGTTGCATAAAACAGTTATTCTGTATCTGATACACCTAAATGTTATAAGAAACAGAATAAGCAACTAAAATGCTACAAGAATAAGCTGGTATGGCAAAAAAAGTGAAGTTCTGTCCTTTGTACTGGCGATTGGTATGTTTCGGCCTGCGAAATCTGACGTTTGTACCAAAAATGCCCCATTTTGGGCATTTGAAAAGGTGGTAACCCTAATAAAATTCATTATTCAAATTATAATTCTGAAAATAACTAATACTTTGGTGAAAAACGTATGCCTTAACGCTGTGTGTTGGAGTATTTTGAAATCATAATGAGCAGCTGAAGAAACTAAAATTCATTATTCAAATTATAATTCTGAAAATAAAGAAAAGAAAAAAAAAACGTTTTCTGAGATGTGGTGTGCTGCTGTATGACAACTGTTTTAGTAAGAAATTAGCGCCTTGGTCTTCTGTATCATTCTCTGACTAATAATAAAGTTACTTTTCTTAAATGCTGGGAAAAGACTCCTATCGGTAGGGCATATTATTTGTAAACGTTAATTCTCAGAACCCTCACAACAAATTTTATACAGCTATAGAGACATTCCAAAGGCGTAATCAGCTCACCCCGAGCATGCTCACTTCAGTTCCTTATTATAAAATAAATACTGAATGATGATATAGCTCTCAGCTTTCTGTCACCAAAACGTGGAACATGGCAGTTCATAATGTGGAACAAATGGACACGATGTGGAAAACTTACCAACAGCTTCATTTAGGAAGCTCACCTGATGGTTAAATTTAAGATTAATATGATTCAGTATTGCTTAGCATGGGTATCAGACGCATTCCTAACAGTGCAAGTGTGGCAAACCCTTTCAGTGTGTAACTGCGAGGAACGCAGACTTTTTAAGTCAAAATGAGGAACGTTCCTCTTCACGAGATACACTTCAGATGTATGCATTATGAATTCATCACATTCTCGGTTTCTTCTCAACCCCTTTGAAATTCCTTAGTTGGATAAAAGAGCTCATCACACACGTACACGGGGCAAAGCTCTTGGTGACGTCAGTGCCTTCGGCATAATGGAGTATGCGCAGACTAGTGCCCTCCTCTGAATGATGTGCCTGCCCTTTTCCATCAACTCTGTCTTTCTAGTTAAACAGAACAGGTGGGGCCAGCGGCAGCACACAGCACTCTAAGTTGGAGAGAATTCGCAAAAAGGATCTTCACATTTCTTTGAAATATTTTTCGGAGGTGACCGTTCCGTCTACTTTTACCCTGGCATGGCGAAGCTGCTTGATACAGCGCTCGATGTTACCTACCCGGGATTCGAACTACTCGAGGTATATTTGAAAGGAACTTGATCAAAATGCTTCTTGGCACAAACCGTGGCCCAGAAGTAGGTAGCCGTATACTGGACGGGTTGGTTTCGGATTTAGTGAACCGTTGGCCTTTAGCTGGCACTGGCTAAAGGAGGTATAGAAGAGAATTAATTATTAAAAGGTCAGTAAGCTAACGAGATAAACTATTCTCAGTCTGAAACTGTGGCTGTAGACATTTGTTATAGTAACACCAAAGTGACACCCGACTGTTATATGGCAAGTCTGTGAGAACTGTTTCCTTGAAATAATTCTGGTGTGGCCTGTAGCTGTATAGGAAGAAACAAGTCAATCAACCCTCCTGCCCTACCCTTTTGTGCGTTCGCACTTCTATATGCATATCACTGATCTCAAGCTTTTGCCCTTCATTATTTTGACTTTCTTTTTGATTTTTCAATGAAGTGGTTCATGTGTTAAGTGATGATGTGGTACAGAAATGCAGGTAATATAACACTGTTTGTCCTCTTCGAGACGAAGACCCGTTTGGGAAAGCAGTAATAGTCCTGGTCCTCAGGCGACTGTCTCTCTCCAGTTAAAGCGCTGACCCTTATCAGGTAGCTTGTTCAGCTCTCCGCCTCATTGTAATTACTACGTGCCGTGGCCAAAATAAGATCGCTTTTCGTTGTGTATTTTTTGGGGCTAAATCACTGTGGTACATCTAGTCTTGATGCAAATATGTCGGCTTCCTTTAACACAGAGACTGCTTTGAATGTTATGTGCGCGTGAGATGTTTAACGGTCAAGAACGAGCAGTTTATTTTTGTACATTGTCCTTTGGCGTTAGGATTTATTGGGTAAATAAACACTTATCCGTTATGATTAGAAGCAGATATGTGTCGTAACCGGCCACCTCTTTTGTGGCACCAAATAAAACATTTATAGACAACGAGAAACGTAAGCTTAAAACTGTTTGGGGCGCAATTAAACTGTTCGGGTCAACAAGAAACTAACCAATAGGAACAAAAAACTATTGCTTAAATATTACAAGTATTTCCACGTATACGTTTTGAATGTAATCTGTAAACAACTTCCTTACCGAAGCGTCCTGTTACATTTTTATGTTGTGGTGTCTGATAGCCGGCCGTCCAACTCTGGGCTACTTTGCGGCAGTAGTAACCCAGTGCTAGCAAGTGTGCCTCATAAATGTCTCTTCATTGTGAAGAACAGATTCTCATTTTAGGACTTAAAAATTCCCTGTGCCACACAAAAAGTTTACTGCGCACATTCGATTTTAATAACAAATGCCCGTGTGACTACATTAATTCATAAACAGAACTTTTATTAAATATGAAGTAACATATTTAAAATCATGCTGTCACCCCTCGCTTCATGATTGAAGGTGTTAGCATGTTTTACACATGGGCTCCTTGCCTTTATGAGCAGTAATGTCCCACATGATGTAGAGGGTACCTTGAGACACGTGCCTACCTCTCAAATGACCCTATTTTGACTCGAATTTTAGCTCTGCCCCTCTTAATCTCTCCTAAAATTTGTGACTTTTGGAGAAAAGGTGGTGAATTGCAACTTAATAAACAATGACAATAATTTGAGTTCTTTTACTTCAGAAAATGTATATTAATACAAAATCAGGCCGTCAATGTCTCAAGTTAAAAGTATTAAATTTTAAAAGTGTCCCTGATTATTTCTGGATTTGGCCCTGGTTTTGTTGAGATTTGTCCCCCCTGATTCTTTGGAACCTATGGGCATGTACCCCCTACCAACGTGTGTAGATGGAAGTTGATGTACCAGGCTCTCGTGGTTTCATCTCAGAATAATAACGGCATCTCTCATGCACATACAAGAAGCTTTGAGTATAAATATATTAATATTTTTAGTGCATTTTCTCCTGCCTGTACTGCTGTTTTACATACAATTTCTTTCCCTTTGACTTCGTGGTCGTAACTGGAAAAGAGACATTGCCCAGTATAGCTAACAAAATTCAAATGAACAATTCTTATACTGGAGAAATTTAATTGGGCAGCAGATAATATTGCAAAGTACGTGACTGCGGGACACACGAGTTACTTCTGCCAATAAAATAAAATAAAAACTTGCATTGCGAGATGATAACTTTTTCTGAGAAAGGAAAAAGTGTAAAATGTGGATTTTTTATCCACTAACCGGGTAATTTACCTTTTCGAGTACCTCGGGGTAATTACTTTAAGTAGTTTTAAGATGTGGCGGCACACACACCCACCCATTTTTGGTGATAATAGTAATATCTCTCAACCTCTTGGCACAAGAAGTCTGGACAAAGACGACACACTGGGGGTGGGAGAGAGCAAAGGCCCAACATTAGGGAAGGATTTTAATAATTGCTTTTACCAACTTAGAAAAATGTTAGAATAACAGGTTTTATATCAAGATGCATTTTCTGAAGGGTATGAAGTTTGAATCTTAAATGCATGTCATTATTTAATGACTACAGCGCTTATTTGCTAGAAAACAACAAATTATATGAGGAACAGATCGAACGTATGAGGCAAAACTCCGGACATTCTGCGAAAATCTGGACAGTTGAGAAATATCATTAATTTATGTCTCCTGGTTGCAGTTTTGAACATTTGACATGAGAAGGACATGTTTGCAATTTGGCACAGACCTGGCGCTTAGTATCTTTTTAGTTGATAGCGGCCACCTTTTCAAATGACAAAAGTGGGACATTTATTAATGAATTGCTATAGGTAACGGGAGAAATCAAACATTGACCAGAGCAAAAGTGAATTTTCTATTAATTTCGCCATGAAAATAATGCAGTGTGTTAAAGAATTTCAGTTATTTCTTTTGCTTCGTGTATTGTTTTTAGATACAATGTCGTTTTTCTAAATGCAATGGAAAGCTAACACTGTATTTTTGTCTTGAAGTAAAAGGGCATTTGCCATTTCTAATATCCCTCCACGCTCACCTTAGGACACCGCTGCCCAGATTAGAATTGTCAAGGGTGGATATATGTTTCGTACTTGGGGCGTGTGGAGTTTCCCCCTAAACGTTTACAATTAGCAGATTCAGTGTTTTGAAAACTCTGTTGGCAGTTGCTGTACGTTTTGGTCTTGTTTACAGTTCTTACTTAAATTTTAAAAATGTCTTTAGCAGTAAGTCTAGATTTTTTAATCACTGTTAAGACAGAGTAAGACGGTCTGTGTCTTGTCTTAAGATATTACCAACATAAGCTCATATGTTTTCGTCTTAACGATTTTTTAAGGAAAGACATTTACGATTTATAGAGATGAGTATTTTGTTAGATTAGCAAATTTTCTTGCATATTGTATGTTAATACTGCTTGGCAAAGTACAGTTACACCTCTCAGTCATTAAGTTAACTAGAAGACGTCCTTACTTTTCCATTTGCATTTGGATGAAGCTGTTTTCACAATCATGAAGATCATCTGTTGAAGTACCACACGTCTGCTTACTGTCTATTTGCGGTATAAGCAGGTGCCGAGAAGGTGAACAGGAGTTATACACTCGCGTACGCATACACACACGCATGCGTACCCATTTCCTGGTCTGTATTTGGCTGTATCTGTAACTTTAATTCTCATGGAGACTTTTTTTAATGCAAGCGAAACACAGAAGCGTTATGTGTTGCTTCTTTTCAGTCAGGTAACCTAGTCTTTGAAAAATGTTCTGTCCTGTGAATATCACAAAACACGAGACAGGACTGATAAATGAAGCAACGTGAATAAACTTGAGGTAACAAAATGATAATTATGTCACTCGCTCTCCGTATTTATAGATTTGTAAGTAAATACCAAGCTACCTACAGACTATTACAAACACAGCCGACAGCCATCAGTATGTATGTATATGTGCAAAAACCGCAAGAAAAACGAGCCAAAGTATTTTTCACTGTGTGATACCTTAAACCTCTGGTAATGGAAGCCCATGGGATGTAAGCAAGTTACACTTAAGGGTATCAAGTGTTTCAGCTGCATGGCTTCTGAATGTTCTTGACCATGATACTTTTACTTTTTAAGTCATTATGGTTTCTCTCCGGCCGATAAAGCCAAACCCAACTAGATGTGGACATGCATGTTTCGTCTTTTTTATCAAACTGATCAGCATAGTGTAAGTGGTGTGTATGCATGTTGACTTGTGAAGGTCTGACTGAGCAAAACCTATTTTCAGCAGAGAGCCGGGAAGAAAAGGTCCAGCTGATATTGCCAACATCCTAGCAGATAGGTTCAGTGCTAACTTTACCCCCCTCTCACCCCCTAGAGGGCCTATCTCTATACCGGAAGAATGCAAATTTCCTATAATCACGGCTGCACAGGTAAAAAACACACTCTCCAAAGCCAAGAACACAGCATCCATGGGACCTGACAATATCCCAGGCTGCGTTCTACACGAACTACTGAATGAACTGGCACCCTACCTAAGTACCATGTTCAATCATAGCCTCACCTCAGGCTTTGTACCCACTGAATGGCGCACCGCAACGGTTATCCCACTCCACAAAGGGGGAGCCATGACGGACCCCGGGAACTACCGCCCCATTAGCCTGACGAGCCTGGTCTGCAAGGCCATGGAATGTATCATCGTGGAACTCATAAACAAAGACATTGGTAATCTCCAAACTCTGGACCCTACCCAGTTTGGATTTGTAAAAGGCAGATCATGTCTCCTAAACCCGACTGACTTCTTTGAAGCAGTCAACAAAGCCATAGATGAGGGTAAAATGGTTCACACAGCTTATCTAGATCTCGCTAAGGCTTTCAACACCATCCCTCACTCTGGAATTATAGATAAGCTCACTAAACTAAGTATAAATCCCTATATCATAAGATGGGTTGCCAACTGGCTCACAGACAGAACCCTCACTGTGAAAGTAGCGGATTCTAAATCCAACATCAGACCAGTGACAAGTGGAGTACCACAGGGTTCAGTCCTGGGTCCTCTCCTGTTTGGTATCTACTTCTCTGAAGTGCAGGCCAACACAGAAGGTCTTTATTAACAAAGTTTGCAGATGACTGCAAACTAGGAGCCATAATCGAAACTCCTAACGATGTGGACAAACTACAAAAGGGCCTCACTGAGACATATACCTGGTGTCAAAGCCATGGCCTGAAGCTCAATGCCAAAAAGTGTATTGTCATCCTCTTTGGTAAAAACTCTGTACCCATGAACTACCACATAGCTGGTAGTCTACTTAATGCCGAAAATGTGATAAGAGACCTTGGGACACAGGTGGACAGCAGTCTCTCTTTTGATAATCACATCGCCACAGTGGTCAGGAAATCCTTCTACGTGGCTCATCTCATCACAAAAGGATTCTCATCCAGAAAAAAAGAGGTCATTGTTCCCCTCTACTCATCACTCATTAGACCCATTATAGAGTACAACGCCCCATTTGGTATGTACCTCACAAGACATCTACAACAACTGGAAAGACCACATAAATACCTCACAAAGAGGATTACTGGCCTCAAACAGATGCCCTATGCAGATTTTCTCAAAAAACTACAGCTTTACTCCATCGCATATCGCCTACTCAGGGGCGATCTTTGCCTAACATACAAAGCTATGTCAAACCCAGAGCTGTTGGACATGCTCCACTTAAAGAAATCCCAATCCCTCCGAGCTGCACGCTCTAGGGACCTAAACCTTGTCACCACAATAAACAGAACATGCTGGAAGGATAGATTCCTGTCCCAGAGACTTCCCATACTCTGGAACAGACTACCTATCTATATCAAACAGAGCTCCTCATTAGCACTCTTCAAGAAAAATCTTGATGATTGGATGGGAAATGGGAAATTCACCCCGGGGATCACTTCTGTGGCTCTGCTCGACAGGGGCACAGGAAAATAATTTTCTTGGGTGGCAAAAGCCAGGGTACATTTTTTGGCTAGGCTTGTATGGGCCCTAGGGCCGATAGCCTAGTACCTACCTATGAACCTGATACGTTTAAGGTACTCATGACAGCGAAAATTATCTGGAAAGGTACATTACATAGGTAGATGTCCTTACATTCATTGCTGCAGTATTCACAACTTATAGGATTCCCCACTGCGAAGCCCATTATCTGGCCAGACTGCCACAGCCTATTGTTGCTTTAAGATATGCTGAACATCACCTATGCACTCCTCGCATAGCATAGGGCATAAGGTGTACCATCCTCAGCACTTCTTTGCCGCCAGTCTGAATGCTGCTTTTAACTGTCATTGTTTGCCTCAGTCTGGTTTTTGCCATTTTTTTTTCTGTTTGTTGAATTACAGTGATTACAAAGCCACGGTAGCATTGTTGCCTCACAGCAAGAGGTTCTCCCATTCAATTCTCAGCTGGAGCGCCTTCTGTGCGGAGTCTGCATGTCCTCCCCATGGTCGAGTGACGTTTGAAAGACATGCGTGAATGGGCGTGTCTTCGTTGAAGGTTGGGCGTCAAGCTGGCACCTCAGCACTATAAAAATCTACTGCCAATCATTAGTGGCCCGGAGTTCTGCTGTGGCGACCCCCTAACCGGGAAAAGCCGAAAGAAGAACAACAACTCCTGTTTGCTGAAGTCCTCACCGTTGCAGATAAGTATTTAGCTGGAGTTTTTGTTCTTTTCTTGATTTTTTTTTGTGCTGTTGGGGGGGGGGTTAATGTCACACCGGAAGGGTGAATGCCAGTGTGGGAGACAGATTTTATTTATTTATTTATTTTACATTTGTTAACCTGGTAGTGTCCTGCTGGGCAAGTAGCGCATTTTCATCAGAGACCTGGAGAGAAAAGCTCCATAACAATAGTACAAAAAAAAGATTACAAAAATTTTACAAATATTTACAAAGAATATACAAAAAGTTTAACAGTTGCCTACTATCAAAATTTACAAAAAAAAGAATGTAAACAGAAAACATTACATTTCTTAAGCCGTACAACAGACATTAATATGAAACTCATTAGATACATAACTAAAGTAAACCATTGTGGTATTTTCATTTGGTAGAAGTAAGACAAGGAGAAGATAGCAGAAAAGAAACATTTGGTTGATGGCATGAGAAACTAGCCAGGAGCATTGCCAATGTTGAGTAAGGCATTCCTTTAGGAGTTGTTTGAAGCTATGACTATCTGTGTTTTTAGGAGATTCTGGGCTATTAGGTTCCACTGTCTGGCTACTTTGTAGGAGAAAAGAGAGTCACCAAAGTAATTATGGGACCTTGTTACCTTGAGTATAAGTTTATCAGATGATCTAAGGCCCTGGGGTTGTATTTAGTTGCACTAGGTTGGAGAGTGTAGGGAAGTTTTCCGGTTTGTGGATAATGGCATAGGCAGTGGTGAGCTGATTGAGTGATAACAGATTGGAAATTCAAACCGGTGTAGTTTTTGAAGAGCAAGGCAATGATGGGTCCTGTTGGGTATATTAGCAGCAAATATTGCAGGAATCAAGTAGATGTAAGTCAGGCATGTGTAGGTTACTGAAAATTTGAGAATAGTAGAGGAGAGTAGATAGGAGGTGGGATCTGTCTGTGGCTTGTCTGGCATTTTGAGTGAAGTAAGATTTGGCCCTGTATAGTGCACCAAGTTTGATGTGAACCTTTTTTAATTGTGAGTGATATGTGTGCATCAAATGTTAGGTTGTTGTCTGTTGTGACACCAAGTAGTTTTGTTTGGGTAATTGGTTCTATTATAGTGCCTTTAGTGGAGAAGATGGAGAGAGGAAGTGGGTTTGCTTTGGATGCCCTGTTGGAGAGATCATTAACTGTTTTGTTTGGGTTTAGGATGAGTTGAAGTTCATTTAGATAATTTTCAATATCTAGAAATGATTTTTGCAGTTTATCCTGGAGTTCTTGGGATGTGGGAGCAGAGCAAATAAGAGCAGCATCTTCGGCATATTGAATGATAGAAGCAGATTTAGTGGCAGTATTTAGACTATTTGTGAATATAATAAAAATGAGAGGACCAATGATGGAACCCTGAGGAACCCCAACAGCGACTGGGAAGAGTGTGGAGAGTTTATTAACCCATTTACTTGCCTGTTGTTGATTAGTAAGGTAGCTAAAGAACCAGTTGAGAGCTGCAGAGTTGAGGGTGAAGGAGGCTAGAGTGTTGAGTAGTAGTTAGTGGGATACCATATCAAAAGCTTTGGCCATATCAAGGAATGTAGTAGAGAATAGTTTTCCATTGTTTTTGAGGAGATTGATGTAGTTTGTGAAACTTATGAGGGCTGTGGAGGTACTTTGCAAGATTTTGACTAGGAGTGAGAGAATGGCAATGGGCCAATAATTAGAGAGATCTTTAGATGGGCCTCCCTTGTGGAGGGGGGATGGTATGGGATATTTTCTAGAATATAGGGACATATTGTTCTGCAATGGATTGATTGATTAGGATAGATATGGGATAGGCGATGGAGCTGGCTGCAGTTTTAAGAAGTCACTAGGGAGTTGGTCAGCTTCTAGACTGGTGGGTTTTAGGTTTGATAGGAGTTTTTTGATAAAAGAGGTTTGTATGGGTTTAAAAGAGAAGTAGTTGGGTTTAGAGTTAGTGGAGGTAGGCACTGTAAGTGGTTGGTTAGAATTGTTGTTTAAAAGTGAGGTGATAATTGTGGAATGTAAGATGGGAGATGAGCAGCTTGGATTCAGATCAGGATGCAGCACAACTGACCTGATGTTTGCAGTGAGACAGATAGTTGAGAAGACGCTAGAGATGAGGAAAGAGTCCAAGAAGGCATTCCTAGACTTGGAGAAAGCATATGACAAGGTCCCAAGAAAGCTGATTTGGGCAGTACTGTGGTGGTTCAAAGTCCCAGAAGCATTGGTATAATTAGTACAGGCTATGTACAAGGACCTAATGACCCAAGTGCGGACAGTGTTCAGCCCCACAGAGGGGTTTCCAGTAGAAGTGGGTGTACACCAGGGTTTAGCTATAAGCTCACTGTTGTTCATACTGGTGGTGGATTACATTAGCAAACAGGTTGGAGTTCCTGTATGCAGACGATGTAGCATTACAGGCAGACTCTGAGCAAGAACTTCAGCAAAGGATAGGGGAATGGAATGCAAAACTGAAGGTACATGGGATGAAACTAAGCACGGATAAGAAGGTGGTAATGGCAGCAAATTGGGGAAATCAGAAGAAACTGAGAATTGAGATCGAAGGAAAGATAGTGGGACAGGGAAATAGCTTCAAGTATCTGGGAGGGGCTGTTGAGGAGAAGGGAAGTCTGAAGGAAAAGGTCAAAACTAGAATCAGAGGGGCTGCAGCCAAGTGGCATAGAGTCTCAGGTGTACTCTATGACAGAAGAATGCCAAAGAAGCTGAAAAGTAAGGTGTACAAGACAGTGGTGCGACCAGTACTACTGTATGGAACAGAAACCTGGGCAGTAAAGGCAGACTAGATGAAGAAGCTATCGGTGATGTAAATCAAGTGCCTGAAAAAGGTGGTAGGATGCACACTGTGGGACAGGCAAAGAAATGAGGACATAAGAGAAGAAGCCAAAGTAGCTCCAATTGCATAAAAGATCAAAGAGAACAGATTACTGTGGTTCAGACACATGTGCAGGAAAGCAGAAGCCAATCTGGTGAAGAAGATTTGGGGCAGACAGGAAGAAGGTAAGGGTAAGAGGAAATGATGTCCAGCAAAGAGGTGAATGGATTGTATGAAACTAGATCTGCAACGGTCAGGCATGAGTGTTGAAGAAGGCAGGAGTTTGGCACTGAATCGAGAGAGATGGCGACAGTTAACATGATACCCCGGCCCCATGTCGAAAATGTGAAAAAGGGAGCTGCTGCTGATGAGTTGTAATGAAATTAGAGTTAAAATGGGATGCTACGAATTCAGTGCTGTTTGCTGTAGATGGTGCAGGGGTAGAGATTTTGCCAGGGTTGAGGAGGTAGTTAATGTTTTGCCAAAATATTTGTGGGTTTTTTATGTGTGTTTGCTGATTCCCCATAAAGATCACCATGTTAAGTGCCTTTTTTGCCAAGGAGCTTCTCACGACCATATGTCTTGTTTAATTTGTCAGACATTTGTCCCGAAAACCCTTCATAGTAGGCTTTCTTCCCTTTCATTGTATCTTGAGAACCAGCATCTTAAGCGTCATGCTAAAGATACTGTGAATGGGACTTCCTGCCCCGAGGGTCGGCCATCAGGGAGGAAGAGGGTGAAAAGGGTAAGACCAGAATCTATCACTGTATAGCCTCTGCCAGGTGTTTCTCTCAAGGTTGTTGTAAACCCAGAGGCTCGTCTGGCCGTGTTGTTGGATTTCTTTGCCACATCCAGTTTGGAGGTCGGCAAAGATCTGGCAGACAGCACGTCTGATGAGGCTTTGCAGGCATCCATTTTGGGCTTTCAGGGGGAACCACAGTAGATTGTTTCCGAGGAGTTTAGGGGAGTTCTGCAGATTCTTCTTAGGGAAGAAGTTCCTACTACAGCTGTGGAATGCCGTCCTGAGTCAGATCCTTTTCTGTTTTCTAGGACTGATGATATCTTAAAAAAGAAACAGAAAACTAAACATGTTTCTTGTGCTTCTAGAGATCCACAAAGTGAGTGGCAGGCCTTTACTCAGGGGTTGCTTAATGCTTTACTGTGTTAAAACCTCCTCAACGGGTTTTGGTTGCTGCTCCTCCTTGGTCCTGTTCTTCACCTAAAAGGCCCAGGGAATTAAATTCTTCCAAGGAAGAGTTGGATTCTGATGAAGAATCACTTACTTATTCTATCCAGATTCCTTCTCCTTTGGACTGTGGGTCTGAGGAAGAGGAATCTTAATAGTCCAGATACTCCTTCTGAAGAAATTTCCTTTGGAGACAAATCTCTAGGATGATGGAAGTTTTTAAGTGGGATTGTGCCTATGTTCCTGATATCCATAAGAGGTACTATGAGTTACTGCACATAGAATCTCCTAAGCCTGTGGCTATTCCTCCTGTCTTGCTGCTTTACTGGATGTTTTTTTCAATGCCTCTAAAGTGCCTGATTCTCTGCCCCCTGTTCCCAAGAAGTCTGGGTGCCTGAGGATTGTTCCTTTTTGTTCATATGTCCTGCTGCTGACCCCTCTGTGGTGTCTGTAGCCTCTGATAAGCCATCCCTGTTGATTCCTTCGTCCAAGTTACTGCCTTCTGACAAGAACAGCAGAACCATATATAGGCTGGGTAAGAAGATTTATACTTCAGCTACCCTAGCTTTTAGGACTATTAATTATCAGACCCATATATCTAGGTATGTGTTGTCTCTTCTTTCTCAGGCCTGTCAGCTTTTTTTCTGATCTTCCAGACTCTAAGAGTAAATCTTCTGCTCTTTCCTTGCTAGGGATTTCCTCTTAAGTACTTAATTATTCTATCAAATGTAGTTATGATGCAGAGGATGCCTCTTCTAGGGCTACTGCTTTTGGTTCAGTACTGATGAGGTACTCTTGACTTAGGCTTCAACCTTTATCTGATGATATTAAGGATAAGTTAATGGATGCTCCTCTGGATAATAAATTTATGTTTGGGGAAGGAGCTGCTGGTTTGTTTATGTCTCTTCAGGACAAGGGGGAAGGCCTTACAGGAGCTTAAGTATGTCTGTTTCTCCTGTGCCTAAATTTCAAAGAAACTATCATTCTAAGCCAGCCTTTGTTCATATGCAGTCTCACCCTCCTGCTAAAGATAAAATGTTTGGTAAACGTTCTCTTCCTGCTAAGGCTTCTCAGACCGTAGGGATTCAAAATTCTTCCTTTCCCAACAAACCAGGTGCTGTGTGACTATCTACCTGTTCCCAGCCACATTCGTCTTTCCCTTCACCTTTCTCTTTCTCTTCTTATTTGGCTTTGACTCACCCAGGAATCTTGGGTTCTGTCAATCATTTGTCAGGGGGACTTCATGGTATGGATTTCCATCCTCCTTTTATGGGCATTCCTCGGCCTCCTCGGGAACAACTTCATTTTTTTCCCAGATGTTCTTCAAGATCTCCTATCTCAGAGTACTATTCAAGAGCTGCCTGTGTCCCAAAGTGGGAAGGGGTTTTATCCAAGAATGTTTTTAGTGCCCAGAAAAGAGGGTACTTGGAGACTGATTCTAGACCTCTCTCATCTAAACACTTTTTTTGAAGGTGTCTTCCTTTTAGTTGTTGTCACTTCCTCTCTTGCTCCTTTAGGCCTTTCTGATCTCTCTAGATCTCAAGGAGGCTTATCTCCATATTCTGATCCATCCTCTTTTCAGGAAGTTTTTGCATTTTTTCTGTTGCTCCCTGGCATTTTCAGTTCTGTGCTTTGCCCTCTAGCCTTTCTACTGCCCCAAGGGTGTTCACTAAATGCCTCACTAGGGCGGGAGGTTGGCATAATGGTTAAGGTGTTCACCTTAACAACACAAGGTCCCAGGTTTGACTCTCAGATGGGGTAAATGGCTAGGCTTAAAATGGCCCACAAAGACAGTTAGCCTGGTACTAACCTATAAACCTGTGATTACTTTTTGCAGGTTTCAAGGGATCCAAATATTTCCGTACTTGGATGACCTGCTGATTCAGGCATCCTCTCCAGAGGTCCTTTTGCAAAATCTTCATTTTACTATTTCTCTTCTTCAGAGCCCGGGGTTCATGATAAACTTCAAAAAGTCTTTCCTGACTCCTTCTCAGGATCATGTCTTTCTGGGTTGCAGGATTCAGATGGTGCCACTGCTGGCATCCCTGCTTCCTCCAAAGGCCTTAACTCTCATTTCTTACTTTCAGACTCTTCTTCTTCTGACCTCCATTGCAGCCAGGGAGTTTTTGAAAGCTCTGGGTTTCATGGCTTCAATCATACCGAAGCTCCCTCTGGCCAAATTCTACATGAAGAAGTTCCAGTGGTTTCTGAAGTCAGTGTGGCTTCAACATGCGCATCCTGTAGACATTAGAGTTCTTCTTCTCCTTTGTCTCAAGTAGGAATTTCTGCGGTGGATTCAGCAGTTTTCTCTGAGTCCAGGGCTCCCTTTTCATCCTCCTCTTCTCTCTCATGATCTGCTCACATATGCTTCAGATGTGGGATGGGTAGAAACTTTTGGCTCCGTGAAGGTTCAGGGAGTGTAGTCCCCTCATCAGCAGAAGGAGCACATCATTATCAAAGAGATGAGAGCTCTTATGCTGGCTCTTCAGACCTTTCATCCTCTTTTCTCTCAGTGGCCTCTCAAGGTATTCACAGACTATACCACAGTTATGTGGTATGTCAACAAACGGGGGGAACGAGATCTTACATTCTTTGCCGACTGGCACTTCTGGTATGGGATCTGGCTGTCAAGTATCAAGAGACTCTTCAGGCAATTTATATTCCTTCAGATCAGAACACTGTGGCAGACACTCTGAGCAGGTCCTTCACTCAGTCCCATGAATGGAAGCTTCAGATGGATGTGTTTCTAGACATTGCTCACCAGTGGGGTACTCCTCAAGTAGGTCTTTTTGCCTCCCGTCTGAACAGACAATTTCCTCTGTTTTTTGCCAGAGTCCTTGGTCTTCTGGTGTGGAAGGTGGATGCCCTCTCAGTCTCTTGGAAGGGGATGTTTCTTTATGCATTCCTTACCTTTCCTCTCATTCCGAGAGTCCTGTTCAAAATTCAGTATGACTCTCCAAAAATCTTGTTGGCGACTCCCTTTTGGCCGCAACAACACTGGTTCCCTGTACTTCTACATCTAGCCAAAGTCACTCATCACAAGTTACCTCACAGGGTGTATCTACTCACACAAGACAAGAGGTCTCTCATCCATCCCCACTGTCCATTCTTCAAATGACACTGTGGGTGATAGGGTTTTGATTCCTCATAGACAACTTTTTTTATGAGGACATGCTGCAGGTCCTGCAGGAGACCAGGAAACCTACTACTAGGAAATCCTAGTTATCTAAGTGAAAGAGGTTTTCTATTTGATGTCTGTCTCATAACCTGGACCCCTTACTGTGGATGTTCCTTTGTTTCTCTATTATTTGTATGAGTTGCTCAATGCTGGTTTGGCCTACTCTAATATTAAGGATCACTTATCAGTTCTTTCTGCTTGTCTGCCTTTAACTCCACTGTTAGTTTTAGATTTGAGGCTAAGCAGTTCCTTAAAGGCGTCCTTAATATTAGACCTCCCAGGAAGCTCGTTCCTCTTCCCTGGGATCTTAATTTCATTCTGAAGTAATTGACTCAGGCTGCTTTTGAGCCTGCTGTTTCAACTTCCTTGCAACATTGTGCTTGGAAGACCATTCTTTTGTTAGCTCTTACTTCTGCCAGATGGGTGTCTGAGTTGCAAGCCCTTATGGCTTGTCCACCTTTTTTTTGATATTCCATGAGGAGTGGTTAATGAGTTCTCACTTAATCAGTCTGTGACGCCCCACCACTGGACCAGTAATCAGGGAGCCTAAATCCTCCCCACTGGCAACAGTGGGGGATGTTCACTGAGAGGATGACAGGTGCACACACATACAGTATTTACAGATGCAGCTCTCTGCATCAAGTGCAATTTCTCTTAAGAGCACACAGAGACCACAGTCAGTCGGGGACTGGTTTCTCACTCTTTCTCCAGATCCTCAGTAAGACTCCCCACTGGCACAGCTATAGAGTTGAGATCTCAGCTGAGTGACCAAGACAAGACCCCCAACATCCTCTCTGTCCAGCCAGTGCTTCGTGTCCCTGCCCAAGTAGCTCACACACACACACACACACACACACACACACACACACACACACACACACACTTTGAGGTTTGATTTACGCACACCATACACCTGGGAAAGGTTGGCATAAGTTTACTACACATACCCCCTTCTGCCCAGACTATAAGGTAGTTTTCACTGCCACCAGAACCCTTTCTGCCAGCTACCTTAAGGCCCTTAACAAAGGGTGTCCACTCTTACTGTAGAATATTAATATTAATACAAACGGTAGTTTGAACAAGAGCAAGGCTATTAGGAGTGGCCCACACAGTGTCACCAAATAAATATGCAAGTACTCTCAAAACTTAAATATCTATGCACTGATCAGCCACAATGAAAGGTGTAAATATATTTAATAATAAATAAAAAAACAAGACAATACTAAATATATATTCACAGTGACATCACAGTTCAAAACCACAAAAAATACTTAAGTTAACATTGCAGTACAGTCTCAAGTAAATAAAGAAAAATATCTAAACTAAGCTTTACTATATTCCTGACTCTGTCTAAGAGAATTACTATAACCTAAGAACATACTAATAGAGCAAGGCAGATGTGGTGAATGGATCTTCTAGCTGTTGTCAGTTCCAAGACAGAATGCAGAATGCCCTGTCTCACTGAGAGAGTTCTCAAATTAATATGTACAATACTACTGCTGGGATAGCTTGCAGAATGATATCATTTCTTGTCATCTGACTCCTAGTTCCCAGGTGAAACCCCCATTGATGAAGCTGACAGTATTTAGCATCTACCTGTAAAAATATAAAGATAAGTGCTTCTCCTCAGATCTCTGGCTGATGCTAAAAGTCATAAAACAATTGCATTCCTTCATGCTTTCAAGACTAGTAATTACTTCACCCCTAAAGACAATACAGAAATATTCCTAGTACAGACATTGTGTCTCTGGCTGCATTGAAAACTGAAATATGCCATATTTTATGGCCTAGCCATAAAGTAATGTAATTTTAGTTAGTTTTCTGAAGTTGACCTCCTGTGTTCCAGTTTCCACTGTTAAAATATATACATTTAAACAGTTACAGTAGTGCTTGTACATTTCTGTTCTCTTCCAGCAGGGCCCACTTTGGATCCATTTTAAACACAAGCATTTTGCAAATGTCTTTTCAACACAAACGTCTGTGCAAGCAGTTTGATATACACATGACATACAGTTCTAATATATTTGTAACACAAGCATGTTGTATAAATCATTTCGATATTCACTGACAACATATAGTTATTTACAAAATTCCAGCTTGCTGGGCTGGCAGTATCTCCTTTCGCCACACAGTCTATTCATTTGTGTACTTTTTTCCCTCTCCACAATCTGACAGTGAGAGGGTACTGCATACCTTAGACATGCATAGACAGCTTAGATTTTATTTGGATAAGACTAAAGCTATCAGAAAATCTGATCAGTTGTTTGTTTCCTTTCATCCTAGGTCTTTAGGATAGGCTGTTTCTAAGCAAACTATTTCTACCTGGATTTCAAAGGCCATTTCTTCTTGTTACACTTTTCATGGCGAGAGCCTTCCTTCTTATGTAAAGGCTTATTCTACTAGAGCTGTGGTTTCTTCTGGTGCTTTTTTCAAGGGCTCAGACAGTAATTCTATTCTTGAAGCATCTACCTGGACTTCTGTGCCTACTTTTACCAAACACTACAAGTTAGATGGTATCTTCGGAGTTAGAGCTGGTTTTGCTAATGCCATTCTTCATGGCTTCTTAGAGGGCTGTACTGCTGCTTCCTCCTCCCAAGTTTCTTCTTGAGCTTTGGCACTCTCACATTTGTAAGGAATACTGCAGTGGTCAGCAAGAGGTTCTCCGGTTCGATTCTCGGCTGGGGTGCCTTCTGTGCGGAGTCTGCATGTCCTCCCTGTGGTCGCGTGGGTTTCCTCCTGGTGCTCCGGTTTCCTCCCACATCCCAAAAACATGCTGTAGGTGGATTGGACACTCTAAAAATTGGCCCTAGGCATGAGTTTGTGTGTGTGTGTGCCTTCTGTGGAAGGTTGGGTGCCGGGCTGGCAACTCAACACTGTAGAACTCCACTGCCAATCATGAGCAGACAGGTGATCTGCTGTGGTGACCCCTAACCGGGAAAAGCTGAAAGAAGAAGACTGCAGTGGTGAATGTAAGGACATAGTACAGTTGTGTAAAATCTTACCATAAAGGTAGATGTCCTTGCCTTCACCACTGCAGTATTCACTCCCTCCCTCCATCCCCCTAGTCTTTTTTCCTTCTTGGATGTGCAGGTTCTCATTGGTTTTCCTTGGACTGCTGTTCCTACTCGAGCAATCAGTTCTGAGGATGGTACACCTGAACATTACCTTTATGCCATACACTAAGCGAGGAGTGTGTAGTTGACATTCAGCATATCTTAAAGCAATGGTAGGTTTTGGTAGACTGGCCAGATGATGGGCTTCATGGCAGTGAATCCAAGTTATGAATACTGCAGCCATGAAGGCAAGGATATCTACCGTTATTTTACACAATTGTATTCTTAAGACATCTCTATACAAACAGGTAATCATTCTGTAGTGGCACTATACAGAGGTAACATAGTATTTGCCCTGTAGTGACACTATATATAATATTAAATTCAAAGTTTGAAACATTTAGCATGCAGACAGTTTGTGCACAATATATGCCACAAGCAGACTTTTGAGTTTTAAGATATGACGTAGGAGGATTACAGTATAGGTGTTAGTAAGGACCGTGAAACATTAGCTGGTAGGTCAGTAATGGTTTTAGTTACAAGGGAGACTGAGACATTGTATAGCTGATGAATCAAGGGTCGTGGGGTTAAGAATACCAGGGTGCATACTGACTCAGAACCTGGTTATAAGAGGGTGATGGAAAGTATTTAAAGGAGATGAATGAAATGGGAGGTCAGAAAGAAATTAAAATGTAAAGGGAGAATTAAGATAGTAAGGTAATTGGTGAGGGATGCAGGAAAGGCTTTCTGTGTAGAAGAGGGTGGAGGTATGAGCTGACAAGGGAAAATTGAGTTACCTAAGTGAGGAGCACATTTTTTAGTAAGGACTTGAAGATGGAAAGGTTCATGGTCTGCTTTAGGTATTTTGGAATGGTGTTCCATACTTTAGATGTTTTTGGAGTATGAGAAGTCACCTGCTGAGTTATTAGACATTGCTGTGATTACTAAGTTTATTAGCTGAGTGAAGGTTTCTACCCAGAGAGTAGTGCTTCAGGGTATTTACATCCCACAGGGTCTGCATCCCATCTTTCAGAGTATGCTGACCAAATTTAGTATGCACAACAAATTTCAGTTCAATGACTAGCCTAGACTCTGCCCCTTAAAATGTAAGACCATCTGCAATAGTATCCTGGTAGCCAGAGAGAAAGCATTGTTTACAAATGGCAATTGTTTTTATAAAGTTCTTCATGCAGAAACAAGTACTTTAAATAAATTACTTTTATTGAAAATTATTGAAAAGAAAATATTGTAAAAAACAATTAATGCATCAAAACACAAAGCAAACATTTCATAACATTCCTCATTGTAAGTGCTACAGTTATTAAACTGCAACTTCACCTCCCATATGCCTTTAGCCCAGCTAGTAGCATTGGTTTCACTTCACTCAAACCTTTTCACTAATCCAGGTGAAATGGCCAGTCCCATAACCTATTTATTTGTCCATACTCCAGCTAACTCTTAACCCACTGACAGTTGATAGTTCACCATAACAACAAATGCAGAAGCAGCAGGACCACTGCTCATGATAAGTTCCCTCCTTCCTGTACCCTGGTATTGTGAGCAAATTGGGTCTGTTGACCTGTCTTTTGAGACATTTTTAGGTAAAATACTTTATTGATATTGTTGGAGCATGATATTCTATCTGTAAAAAGGAATTAAATATTGTTTGTTTTATATTGTTGGCTGTTATAATTCAGACGTACATAGAAAATATAAAGTAATATTTACTTCCTTTTACCCATCACAAGGACATTTGTTAATGATATTTGTTTTTGCCTGCTTGTAAGGGCAACAAGAAAAAAAAAAAACAAAAAAAAACGAGTGTGCAGATGCTCTCTTTTATACCTAAGCTCTACTTTATAACATATAATAAAAAGCAAGAAATTAATATATAGGAACAGGTTAGATAATCTTTCTATTTACAATGAATTACAGGTTGGTGAGAGGTGATCTCATACTAATACACAAATGTTTGAATAATGAGATATTTGCTGTAATCTTGGGAGCTTAAATAAGACCTGATAAGGTACTGTGTGTGTCTAGTGGGCCTACCTGGTCAACAAATGCATCTTATTAGAGAGGGATGGTTGGAGTAATGGTATAATGTGTTTACCACTCAGACACAAGGTACAAGGTTTGATTCTCACCTTTGGGAAATTTTCTAGGCTTAACATGGCCCTGAAAAGCAGCCAGCCTAATATCTACCTATGAACCTAAAAAAAAAATCACTCTTTTGATTTGACACTAGGAATAAACAAATGTTTGTTGAAATCACTCAATCTAAAATTGCCCAACTGAGATTGTTTCATTGTACATCAGGTTTGTGGTGGAATACTCTTTCCTTAAAAATTAGACAAGATGGACACCCCAACCCCTTGTGCAAAAAATGGGAAAAAGGGGTTGCGGATGGATGAATGGATGGATGGGCAGTCTGCAGATTTTCAAAATGGGGCCCAGTTAATTGTTTGGGGTTAAGAGTGCATGATCCAACATTGATGAGGCAAACTCTTTGAAGGCCTATATAGTAGGATCAAAGTTTGATTACACTACACATTGAAAACTGAAGGGTCATACATACAATTTATAGTGTTGCAGCATTTCATGTTTAGGTTATAGCTGTAAAAGGGTGTTATGTGATAAAACACCACTTAACTAGTATGCTTTATTTCAGTGCAAGACTGTTTTTATTTTGGAGTTAGTCTGAAGGTTTTGAGTGAGTAAATGTGGCAGTCATATTTGTCTTATCAGTTCTGAAAATGATGAAGTGACTTAACAAATATCAGTTCAGAATATGCTGTAGTGGTGAATGTGTCTTTTAACAATGCTATTGTGTGATGTTGTTAGTCCTGGAATATATTTAGCTCAGAAATTATGCATTATTGAAGTGTATAGATTTTTTGCACCTGTATTATAACATCAAAATAACTTTCTGTTCAGAAGTCTAGAAAGAGTAAACAACATTTTAAAATTCATGCAACCAGACCCAGAGCAGTACTGTGCTATATTTTACTAAGCATGCACCATATGCTTCAACATTAACATGTGCTGAAGTACGTGTGCTGACAGGAGTCTTCTGCTGTCATGGTGGCACTGTTTGGTTTACAGTGAAACAGTAAATAAATAAATAAAGGGCGTGCTCTTTGAATCACTCTCTGTACATACACTTTGTAGCAGGCTAGCCTCTAGTGTAATCATGACTGAATGTGTAGTAGGGGAGTTTTAAAACATTCTTTGGAATTACATGTTATGAAAATAACTGTCTGATGATTCACCAGAAAATATTTATTTTAAATGTTTAAAGTTACACTGCCAAAATAGGCATCTTCCACTGTGACTCCCTGACACTGCAATTTCACCATAACAGCATTTCAACATTTAACATATTTAATACTGAACTATTAATATTGATTAATTTTTAATTCTGGTATCACTGAAAGTAGGTCCTAAAGTCGCACAATATTCATGGATACAAAGAAAAACATAAAAGCAATGTACCCATAAGGACTTACTTTGCGTACTCAAAATATATAGTAAATAGCCATACAAAGTGCAAAGTAAATGGATGTTGCAACCTTTTACGTCACTTATGCAGACATACCAACAGAAGTAAAGATTCATAATATCACATTACTTTTGATTAATGAGAGAAAAGAGATCACAGCAACACTTTAAATGGATATTATTATTTATTGTCTGAGATTGAGTTAGCTCTGATCCACATTAATTACATTCTTGTTAATCAAGGTATCATTCCTCTTAGTGGGGAACATATCACCATAGTCACCAGACCATCTAACATACATTGACTACATATATTTCACATCCCAGGATACTCATATAAACTCATTATTATACATATAAAAACAGCAACACCAAAATGGATTAAAATAGCCATATCCTTGTGTTATTGCTTATTAAATCAGTGGCAGTCAATCAAGGAGATGTGCATATAGCAAGATCTCCTGAGGGTTCTTGTTAAATAATCAGTTCTTGAAAACTTTAGTACCATTGCATAATTTCTACGCAGCTTCTTCAATATTAAAACCATTGTCATAGTTTGTTAAAACACATACATCACAGAGGTTCCAAGGGGCCTTGGCATACCCTATTACTCCCCCTGCACAGTCACACTTTGATTGTAGAATATTCCAGTAAAAAGAAAAGAAAGGAAAAGCTACCAAAGTTTCTCTGAACTGCTATTGCTTAGACATAGTACCAATAACTTTACTCT
>NC_056728.1:1134360103-1134387603 GCF_019279795.1 Protopterus annectens | reverse complement strand
AGGAGGTCTGAGGAATTTTGGGTCTCAAGAACCTTTCTTGGACAGACCCGGGCAGCAACCTTGAGGGGTGGCCCAACAGCTCTACTCTGAAGGCAGTCGGGAAATGATTGTCCTTGCACTTAGTGGTATGGGAGTCCATAACATCAGACCGCTGGGTGCTTCAGATCATATCCAGAGGATACTCTTTCCCCTTTGTGGGTTCTCCCAAATCTCCCAGACACATCCTGGATGTACCATCCACACAAAGGGAGGCAGCAGCGCAGGAAATTTCCAAGCTACTAGAAAAACGAGCCATCAAAACCTTCCCCTCAAATCAGTCCAGATCGGGCTTCTACTCCAGGTTCTTTTTGATGCCAAAGAAAATGGGGGACTTAAGGCCCATCCTGGACTTTTCTAACCTGAACCTGTCAATTGCCAAAGAGAAGTTCCGGATGGTCACTTTACAGTCTATTATGCCATACCTGCAAGAGAGTGACTGGATGTTCTCATTAGACCTCCAGGATGCTTACTATCACATACAAATGCACAGAAGCTCCAGGAGGTTCCTCCGCTTCCAGCTAGGAGTCAATCATTACCAATTTCAAGCCCTACCCTTTGGTCTTACCACAGCCCCCAGGGTGTTTACTAAAGTGATGGCTGTGGTAGCGGCTCACCTGAGGCTTCAGGGGATTCAGGTCTATCCGTACCTGGACGATTGGCTCCTCACTGCTCCCACCAGGCGTCTACTCTCACAAAACAGCGATTATTTCCTGACTCTTGCCCTGCATTTGGGGATCACAATCAATGTATCCAAATCTCTCCTAGATCCTGTACAGGTGATAGACTACATTGGTGCCAGGATAGATAGTCTTCAGTGCAAAATCTTCCTGACCTCGTAGAGAGTACAAAACCTGAGGATGCATGTCTCTCTGATCTACCACTCTAATCTCCCAATGGCAGAATTGGTGTTGAGGGCCTTAGGCTCGATGGAGGCAACCATAACTCTTCTTCTGTGTTCCTGGTTACACATGAGAATTCTAAAGTGGACTCTAGCTGTACAATGGTCCCTGTTGGAATTGCCATTGGCATATCCAATTCAACTCAGTCAAGTCTGCCGGTCGTCCCTCATATGGTGGATGTGTTCTCCAGACATTTTGGAGAAACGACCCTTTGTTCCAGCCCCGGCCCAATACAGTGACCACAGACGCCTCCCAAATTGGGTGGGGGGCATTGTTTGGGCAGGACAGTCCAAGGCCTTTGGTCCCCTATAGAGACCAGCTTGCACATAAATGTCCTAGAGATGATGGCAGTCCTTCTAGGGTTTTAGGCCCTTCATGCTTTTCTTCCTCTGGGAACAATTGCAATTCAGTTAGACAACATGTCAGTCATCTGGTATATCAACAAACAGGAGGGACCAGATCTTAACCCTTTGTCATGAGGCCATGAAAGTGTGGGAATGGGCAGTCTCCACCGGTCGCTTTCTCATCGCAACACACATTCCGAGATGGTCCAACATCCTAGCGGACAGGCTAAGTCGAACCATTCCGATGCCTTACGAGTGGTCTCTGAATCTTTCAGTAGCGCAACAGATCTTCTGCGAGTGGGGTCAACCTTGCTGTGATCTCTTCGCAACTCCTTCCAACTCGAAGTGCAGCAAGTTTTTTGCTCTGACCACCCTACCGGGGGATTCCCCCAGAGACGCTGTAGTTCATGCTTGGCCTCCTGGTCTTCTATATGCTTACCCACCAGTACCTCTTATTCCAAGGTTTCTACTGAAAGCTTGTTGACTGGGGAGCAAAGGGATCCTTATTGCCCCATTTTTGCCTCACCATGTATGGTTTCCCTTCCTTTGGTCTCACCTTCTGGCTCTGCCTTGGAGCCTGGATCCCATTCAGGGTCTAATTTCACACCCTTCAGGGGTGCCTCATCGAATCTGGACAGTTTGAAGCTCACAGCTTGGCTGCTCCAGTTCCCGTGATTGCTAGGACTCCTGGACTATCCTCCTCAGTTAGATCTATTTTGGTAGCTTCTCATAAGTCTTCGACCAGGAAGGTTTATCGCAGCAAATGGAAACGTTTTTCCTTCTGGGCCTTTCAAAGGAGTTTAGGCCATTTCACAGCTCCTATTTCCGCCATTCTTGATTTTCTAGCTGATATTTTAAAACACGGAGCTAGTTCTTCTACTGTCAGGGTTCAGTTGGCTGTCATTTCTCATTTTCATGTGGGTGAGAATTCTGCCTCTTTAGCCTCTTCCAGACTGTGTAAAGCCTTTATTAGTGGCACCTTTTTGTTACGCCCCCCCCCCCTCGGTCAAAGATCCTGTTCCCCCATGGGACCTTACTGTGGCTCTTCACCAGGAGTGGCCTTAGGTCAACTGGTGCCCTAGGCAAAAGGGCTCCATGGCACCCCCACCACATCACCCGGTGCCCCCCACCCTAGTCTACCTACACGAAAAGCTCCCCTACTAGAGTGGCGCCCTAGGCAGCCGCCTAGTTGGCCTATGCCTAAGGCCGGCCATGCTTCAAGCTTTGGTCGCTCCACCTTTCGAGCCTGCTGCAACAGCAGATCTGAAATATTTGTCTTGGAAAACAGCTTTTCTGGTGGCTCTGCCAAAAGGGTTTCAGAATTACAGGCTTTGTCCAGCAAAGTCCCTTACATGGTTTTTCACAAAGATAGGGTTTCCCTTCGAACCAGTCCATCCTTTCTTCCTAAGGTGGCATAATCAGTTAATATCAATCAGACCATCAGTTTACCTGTATTTTTTCCTAATTGTTCTAACAAGATGGAATACAAACTCCACCTGTTAGATGTTCATAGACAGTTACGATTCTATTTACACAGGATGAAAAATTTCCGTAAATCTGATCAATTGTTTGTATCTATCTATGAACCTTTTTTGGGGAAACCTATCTCCAAAGTCACTATTGCTAGATGGATTTCTTCATGCATCCTTCAGGTCTATAAGGACAGAGGCATATCTCTTCCAGGTCAGGTGAAAGCTCATTACACTAGGTCCATGGCTACATCTACGGCCTTTTGGTGTAGAGTGTCTTTGGATGATATTTGTTCTGCAGCTACTTGGTCCTCATCTCATACGTTTATTTCTCATTACAAATTGGTTTGACTTCCAGAAGGAGAGCATCCTTTGCTTCCGCGGTGCTCCAGAATATCCTTCCATGAGAGCCTTCCAGGAGTTTAGTAGCTGGGGACTCTGTTTCACAGGTTGAAGACCAAATGAAGTAAACTACTTCAGATAAAGAAGTTATGTACTCACCATAACATTCCATCTGAGTAGTTCTACTTCATATGTGTTCAACTGTCCCTCCCTCCTTCCCAGACCTTGGCATATGAACAGCCTACAGGCTGCAGTTATAGGTCACAAGTATTTTTTTAGGTTGGGTTATCAGTATAAGGTTCAGCAAACTTGATCTGGGGATGGAAGGTAGTGGAGGTGTATTATGGGTAAGGGGAGGAGCTTGGAGCTCAGAGCAGATGCTAGTAAAGTTGCCGGCTTGGATCCAATATGGATCCGTATTCCACATGTTGAAGACAAATGAAGTAGAACTACTCAGATGGAACGTTAATGTGAGGACATAACTTCTTTTGTTGCAGGGGGTCAGCCCCCTGCACCCCTTGTGTATTATGTATGTTAGCTCTAACATCTCACTACAGTGGGAGAAAATGAAATTCCTCAATCCCTGCCATAGTGCAATCTCCATACAAAAGCTTCCATGTTTTGGAAAGTCAATCATATAGCCTTGGCCATACGAAGTTCGACTTTCTGCAACTTCAGTCTTCTGAAAGGGACTCAGCTGTGTGTGTATGTGTGTGTGTGTGTGTGTGTGTGTGTGTGTGTGTGTGTGTGTGTGTGTGTGTGTGTGTGTGTGTGTGTGTGTATATATATATATATATATATATATATTTACATATATATATATATATATATATATATATATATATATATATATATATATATATATATATATATATATAAATATATATATATATATACACACATACATATATATATATATATATATATATGCACACATACACACAGGGCTCCATACTTCAGGTCACCTGTTCATTTTATCATAGCCAGATTTTGAGGAGATTGTCAGTGATGAAATACATCAAATTGTCCACAACTGAACTGTGAAATGTCAAAGCATAATTAGATGTATTTCCCTTTCTTCAATGTAGTGCAACCATGGAGTTAGTATAAGTTCTAGAGATGTGTTGGGGGGGAACCCCCCACATAAGAACAAGTATTATGGGTATTTGTGTAGGGGAGGTACATGATGTGTAGATGATGAATGAGTCAAAGGATTGCAGTGAACAGCTGGGTGAATGCTGTTGCAGTTTGTTTAACTGGTTCTGGTATATTAAAAGACTGAAATAAAATTAGATTGCATAAAGGAGTGGTGATATTTAAGTTAGTGTAGCTGAGTTACTATTGTAGTATGTAAAACAGAAATTTTTCTTATGTTTGTGTTTAGGAGATATTTTATTTTTGTAGTATGGATTTTGTTTTTTTGTGTGTTTTTGCTGTAGGGTGTTTCTGTTGATGTTCTTTCTGATCACAAGTGTAACACTATTGCTTTCATTTGCAGTCTTGTTTTACAATGCTTCTCATTTTTGATGCAAGAGAGTACATGAAATTGCTTGATGTTTTGTGTTGATCAATTTTATATACAATCTTTCATTATATTCACAATTGCATATGTACATATGCGTCTATAAGAGAGTGTGAGTGTGTGCATGTGTGTGTGTGTGTGTGTGTGTGTGTGTGTGTGTGTGTGTGTGTGTGTGTGTGTGTGTATACAGAGAGAGAAGAGAACAGAGTATATATATTCCAGCAATGAACACTGATAAGGGTGTGATAAAATGTGTACCTCACTTGAAGTAGAGATATTTTTTATCACTGTCATATTCACCTTATCAAGAAATTATCACACCCTGTACCTCCATCATAACTTATGGAAATTCTGTCCATGTGAACTAGGAGGAAAAATTAAATTAAATATATATTTTACAGAAAAACATACACAATACTTCCAGAATGCTATTGCACACCTAAAGCTACTACCTAGAAATGAAACTTAACATTTCTAAAATAAAAAAGTTAAAAGAATGAAAAATAGAATAGAATAGAATATTAACCACAATTAGTCTGAAAATGACATTTTTATCAAAATGGGCTGGAGTCTAAAAAACTAAACTGGTGAACACTAAAATACAGAGACTTGAAGGACAACTATATCCTAAGCACATTTCCTCTCCCTATACTTACAAGTGTATGTAATTGAGAATATAATGAAAGATCATAGATTGGTACTTGCGTATTATCGCAACCAGATTTTTGCGCTAATGCTTTTACTCAAAAGCTTTGCTGTTTTACGTGCATTTTACTATTAAAGCTTTGATGTCTGACGGTTGTGCCTGTGTTTTGTTGTTTTGATGGTTGACTTTTTTAACATGTTGGGCTCATTTGGACACTAAGGAGAGTTTTTTTTATCTTGATACATATGGATTCAACAGAAAGTCGAACTTCATATGGTAAAGACCATATGCTCAACATTCCAAAAAGTCGAATGACACAAAACAACAAAAATCTACATTTTTGCAGGCAGACAAGGCCTTCTGCAGCCCCCACACCCCTTGCATATTATATATACCAACTCCAAGATCACACTACAGTGGAAAAGGAGTAAGTTCCCTGATCCCCACTGTACTGAGGTCTCCATACAAAAGCTTTGACATTCAGTAAAAACTTGCTATAGAGTTCACTAAAAACTTCTCTAGCCTTAGTGTATGTTAATGACTTTAAACAGATGGCAACCATTCCACATGTATTTATTTATATTTGTTTATTGTGTTAGCGCGTTGATCAATATTGACTAATTTGAAGCTCAGCCTAAGTGAAATACCAAACATTTCTTAAACAAAAAATACAGAAATGTAAGCAATAACAAAATAACTTAGACTGATAACAGAAAAAAAGAACGGTGTTCATACATTCTAGTGAACAGCACAGTGCAATGTACAATATATACATTACTTTCTAAAGTGGTCAGTCTTCAGTGAATCTTGAGAGAGAGGAGAAGAGACTCAGAAAAGAGATAGGTTACATGCTATGTCCTGTGTTGAAGCTGGAGGATTTGGCTTGAATGAAGTGCTTTTTGAGGTGCAGCTTGAATTTGGAATAAGTGTTGATTTCCTTAATGTCGATCAAAGAACTTGCCAAACATTAGGGGCCTAAGAGGAGAATGCATATGCAGTGCTGAGTAATTTGGTTTTAGGGGTAAGGAGAGTTGTTGTGGCTTGTGAGTAGTGTTTCAGATTGTATGAGTTTTTTTTTGCGAAGTCTAGCTGCAAGCTAGCTACATTCATTAGCTAAATTAGCTAATGTAGTCAGCTAGCTACATCTTCCTTTTGAATACATTGTTTCTAATTTATCCCTTGATATATTTTTAAATGACTGTTGTCCACAATCCTTTCTATTGTGTAATGAGTGGCAGTTTAACATACAGAGCTTGAATCTGGATGGCTCAACAATTCTTGTGTGCTGACTGAACTCTGATGTTTTTTCCAGTGAGTTTATTCCTGGATATGGGAACCATGTTGAAGTGAGGCATACAACAAAACATAGAGTGCTGCTCCTGATGTTTTCTGGCTGACTTTCTACATAGTGGCATAGTTGCTGTCTTTTGTTCTGAAGTATTTAGTTTTTCATTTTTTCTGTCTTTAGAAGTCATCCACATGCTTTCTTCATATATAACACATAAGTAGTCAAGATTGTTAGATGTAAGATTGAAGACTTTGCACTTCCGGGTGCTAACAGCCTTATTGCTTTTCTTTATACTGTTTAGATATGTGATCTGCATACCGTCAGATCAGGTATCTCTCCAAGTCAATGTCTGTGGTTATAAGACTAATGTTAAATCTGTGTAAAAGTGTAATTGCAAAGAGTATAGTGGTCAAAACAGAGGCATGCTCATTCAGTATAAAATACTGAAAACAAATTTGCAGAGAAGAAGCCTCTTGCACCCCTAGGTGTGGCAGGCTGTGTCCTCCACAGCCCTTCTACTTATATATACTAACTGTGAGATGGCTTTATATTAAAAAAGAAATCCCTGATATAGTGCAATGCCAGTCATTTAATGGAAATGCCAGGAATCACACATTAATAACTGCATATCAGAATGTTGATCAGTAGCATGTCATATTTATATGTGGGCTGCATATAGTTTTACGTAACCGAATAACTGGCTGGTCTGAACTCTCAAAATCATGGCTGAATGTCTTACCCTTATTGATTAAAAAGGATGCAGAGTTTCTGAGCCATTCATAATATAATAAAATGATACAAATCCAAAAGGATCAAAAAGATCAACACCTACTGAAATCTCAAAAAAATTGAAAAGTTCAAATGGAGACTGAGTAAACATAGTTAAACTATGGAACAATAATCCCTTCACCATCAGTCAAACAACCTCATTACTATTTAAAATAAACCATAGACTACATCTAAGGAACAGCAGAATCTGCAACTGTTGTGAATCTCCAGAATACAATTAACCATGTACTGAAGATGTCCTTATTTCCATTTCTTCCTAACTGATTTCTTTGTCTTACTGAAGTGAGTGCATTGCATTCTTCCCCCAAGAAATGTATGTTTTATCTATCAGCTTATGAATCAAGAATATTGATGTAGATCACATAACTTTAGGTCCTAAAATGTTGAAACTCTTTTCTGCGTAGTAATGTTGCTACATCTGTACTGATAATTTCCTGTGCCTGTGATGGTTTGCAGTGTGCAATATCATTTCTTAGAATGCACTACATTTTGTTTCATATCGTAGTTCCTGTTTATCCAATTTTTATGAATTTCATTATTTTTTGTACACAGTCTTTTCTATATAGTTTGTCTATACTGTGTTGTATTGTACATCTACTATTTCTTGGAGATTTTCTCCCTGGGGTTCTGCTGAAAATGGGCAACATAATCCAGATGGACTTTCCTTTATAAACAAAAGTAAGTAAATATGCCGAAGTATTTTATCTAAGCAACAGTTTCCTAAAATAAATAATATTTGTTACTTTTGAGAAATGTTTTCATTTTTGTATCAAATACACTGAAATTATAAAAGAGATTCTCTTCTACAATCATGGTTTTATGTTATTTATACACAAAATTGTTTTCTTTCTTCTAAACAGGATAAATAGTTTAAATATAGGATAACATTCTGAACAGTAAAATGCAAACTCACAGATGATTAAAAGCAGAAACCCAACTTCTATTTTCATTAAGGACTTTCACTAGGGAAGCAAAAACAATAAAGTATTTTCATGGGGAGGGACAAGCCCTCAGTACCCACACTTGCTTCCTCGCTCCTTCATGATTGTAAATGTTTGGATTCACTGACTGTCAAAAGTTGGAGAAATAAAAATATTTTATGCAGAAGCAAGTGTTTTCCTTTCCGCAGTCTCTGATTCCAGCAACAGTGAAATTGGAGTTCAGGTTTCTGATTTCAATCGTCTGTGAGTTAGGCTCTTGCTGTCTGAAACCTACTCTGCACCTGTTGTGATATAATTTGCAGTTTGCTTGCATTTTGTAGTATACTAGCCTTTTCTTTAGAATGCTTGCTTACCATATTCAGTGACTCAGTATATTTCCAAAAAGATGATTACTGCTGAACTTAAAGCTGTGCCTCAAGTTACACTTAACCCACACATATATCTGATTAGGTAAATTGGTTATTTTCTGCTTAGTTTACCACTTTATGTGTTTCATTGTCAGGAATTACTGAAATGTGTAATTTTGTGCTTAGTGGGATTTGGATAGTAGAGAGGAGGTGCTAGACCAGAAGACAGCTCAGTTCACTGACTTTGTGCCCTAACACATAAATTATAATCAAGTCAAGATTTTGTCTGTATGCCTTTGATTTTACTTCACACTTTTCATCAACCAAAATGCGATGAAATGCACAAAGACTAAACATATTATATTTAAATTCAAATGCCTTCCACGTGATGTGTCTTGTGGTGAATGCAGAAGTTATTTAAGGCAAAGTACATGTGTATAGAATTATTCTGATGAAGTCTTATGTCATTAATGAGGTAAAATGATAAAAAAGTGTATTTTAGTGTTTCTACTTTATTATATGTGTTCAGTTGACTTCTCATCACACACTTAAATGGTGTTTGGACATGTTTAAGTTTAAAAGCTCAGTTTTGTTTACATATGTACATACAAATGAAAAAAAAACTTAGTCTTGAAAAGAAGTCACATTTACTGAGCACCCTGGAATGCTACATACACTGAAACTGGGAGTATCCAGTCCTCCAGTCTCAACTTTGCCATGTTTATACACTCTCTGTTGCCCAATATACCAGCACCACACTCCTGAAATAAAGTAAACTTTATTGTCAAATCAGCAACTGCCAAGATGTTTTTATCTTTCATCTCAGTTCTCTCACTGTGATTGCTAACACCCAATGTCAAACCAAAGTGTAGTGATGGCATTGAGGGTGTCCAAACCACCAGTAGCAGTGTTACCAGTTTGGACACTGGTAAAAGCCAGTGCGAAATCTATTCGTATCCATGTCCAAAAAAAAAAAGTCCATGATCATTTCCTCATTTGATGGTGATGGGGGGTAGTCCGCATCAGAACATTTTACCACCATCTAATTTTAAAAGTAAGAAAACCAAACTTTTCTTGTATTTATTTAGTTTAATTTTTATTTATTTTGTTTTTCAGATATGAGCACACGTCTGGCCTTTCTGGCCTATAGGATCATGACTGTTCCTGTACTAGTATTACATTTTTACTAATCAAAGTTGAACTATGAATGGAGGTAAGTGGTGCATTAATTTCTTTCTATTTGATTGTTCAAAGGTTTGCTACTTATACGTGGGGTTCTTTCTTTGTTGTTACTGTTAGCTGACAATACATGTTTTTCTTTCAAAGTCAGAATAATGAGTTGCCCCTAAAGCACTATCTGCTACTTTTTCAATTTGCCACTGAAAGACTACCTGCATGCATGGTTACTTTGTTTTAGAGATTGTCTTCTATGATCACATTCACAGTTCAGAATAGTGTTAGGGATGCTTTTATAGAGTTACACCAAATCAGTATATGGTGTTTTTTTTTTATTTAGAACCTTTTTCCACTTAAATCTTTATCCTTTTTTATAAAACACCTCTTTATTCATATCATCATTAGATTAGCAAAGAAAGGATCTGTATTCCAATCTCAGTCAGTTAAAACATTAACAGTAATAATGCTAATAATAATGTAGTGCATGGAGACCTGAGATTATGCTACAGTATTGGATGGGGGGGGGGGTAAACTCGACAGGTTCTGTAGAACAACATCCAATCATAACAGAGTTAGAGGGTTGCTTAACTGTTGAGCAACCCACTAAGCACTATTATGACTGGGTCTCATGCTAGTGACTAACAGTGGACAGTGCAGACTGGCAAAGAACAGCAGAAGGTAAAATGGCTTCATTTCTGCCTGCTGTCCAAACTGTCCCTGAGTTTGTCACATATTTTTGCTCTGTCCCTTGTAAATTTGTATGATTTTTTTTTTTTGGAAATCACTGAGGATTACAGTCTGTCAAAAATGCCAGACATTAGAGATTTAAACTTCTTGTTCAGAAAATGCATATTGATGCAAAACTTGTTGTTCTATTAACTTAAGTGAATAAAAGGAATATTTAAAAACTGCCCCTGAGTTTTATCCTTTGTCCCCATATTATCGTTTGATTTGTCCAGAATTCTTAACAAAGAAGCTGAAAGGTGTGCTGCTGTCTGCTTGACAGTTCTAAGTGCTTTAGTGCCTTCCAAGGCCAGCAAAATATTTTGCACTCCTATACTTTTTTTTGTAACTAGTAATACATGAAGCAGATAAAGCTCCACACACTACAAAGAACTATGATCAGGTCACCAATCATAAACTTTTAATATGTGTTCTTGACATGGACGCCTAGAGTCACCTCTTGAGCTTCGCTGTCAAGGTTTGTTTCTTGGCTTACTTATCTCAAACTCATAAGAAGTTATAATCAGAGTCCCACTCATGATCCTCGATTGATGGCAATGAGGATGATTATGATGATGATCAGGTGTCTGATCATGACCAACTTATGTGTTTGAGATGTGGATGCCAAGAAATTCACCTCACGAATGGATCAAAGTGAAGCTTATAAGGTAAATCTTCACTTCCACATTGAGAACACATGAGAGTTACTACAGGAGATAATCTTATAATTATTTTTCTTTGTATTGCATTGAGTTTGATCTGTTTCATTTGCCACAAGTCAGGAGGAAAAATTGTATGTAGGATCATGAACTGTTTTTTTTTTCTTTTTTCAACTTTGCTACAGAGACAGTGGGCAGAAGAGAAATGCCTCTCAGAGGAACTAATGGCTTTCTAAGCTATTGGATACTTTTTGTGCTTTTAAAACTAATTAAGCTTATCCCTATGCTCTGCTGTGAAAGGCACTGGTTGCTTAAGCTTCTGCCTGTACTCTGCAGTGAAAGGCACTGGCTGCTGAAATGTTTTGGCATGGGACTAGAGCTTAACAGTGTTTAAAGGAATTTAACAAAAGCTTATTAGACATCTTTCTGGCATCAGAAAAGTGCTTAACAAGCCTGTCTTTTTTCCTGATTTTGGAGCCTAGTCCAAACAGTACCATTACAAAGCATGATTGCATTGGTGCACTCTTTCAAAGTTTTAAAGCTTACTTTAACTATCTTAAGTAAAACATAACATACTAATACAGTCATTATATAACAGCAGTGCATAATAAAATTCACTGCTACTGACATTGACACCACAAACCCTCCACCATAACACATTAAGGTTTATAAGATGAAAACACTTCAAAACCTTTAACTAAGTGTAGTCAGCAAGGAATTCTTAATTTGTATTTCACTTATCATAATTTACTGTCCAGATCTTATAGATTCATAACTTTACCTTACATGCTACTTTAATAGTTATGACATAAGACAGTGTCAGTTGAAATGTAATCTAATATTTCCATCCATAAAGAAGGCAGAAATAGTGCTATAGTTATCAATCATCCTGCCCATAACAGTGCGTCTGATACTCTGCTTATTGACAAACCTTGTGGTTCAGGAAGGATTACTGTGATGTGGAAGCCTTAACTCAGAGGGTTTTTGATTCAGGAACCTCTACCCAGCTATTGTTATCCCCTAACAATGACCATATCATGGACAGCAGTCTTGCTAGGGAAGCTGCATGCTAGTGCAGCCATTTAAGGGAGAGGCTAATGTCAACTAGCCTTGTGCTTTCCTCTAGAAATCACTGTGGCTGCCAATTACCTGAGCAGAGCAGTTCTTAAAATGCTCTCTAGAATGAAAAGGTGAAGGCCATCTTTTAAGGGCATTTATCCATGCACTCCTTTGGGAGTAGTCATAGTACAGGTAAATATAGTGCAGACAGGTGTGTGTGTGTGTGTGTGTGTGTGTGTGTGTGTGTGTGTGTGTGTGTGTGTGTGTGAGCATTTGTGTGGATATGTGTGTGTGTGTCTTTGGGGCTGTGAATATGGTTAAGTGTGTGTGTTTGTATGTTTGTGCATGTGTGTGTGGACATGTGTAGGTTTGTGTGCACGCACGTGTGTGTGTGTGTGTGTGTGTGTGTGTGTGTGTGTGTGTGTGTGTGTGTGTGTGTGTGTGTGTGTGTTTGTGTTTGTGTGTGTGTGTGTGTGTGTGTGTATGTATATGGTTATATAATGAGTGGGTGAATGGTTTTATGATTGACACACAAAATGTCAACCAAAACACATTAACCATTCATTATTCCATCAGCAACACAGAGGGATACACATTGCATTGAACCAGGAAATACATTTATTACCCGATGTACTTCTCAAAACCCTATCACACATTCAGCTCATATTCTCTGAATAGTGATAGCAATAGTGATATGAGAAGGGCTTTTTTAAAGTAAGCTGCATGTAGGGTCAGGAGCAGAGTTAGGGTTAGGGTTGGTATTTATTACTAAGGTGGTGGGGGGCTTGCCCCCTTTCTCCAGCTTAGTAACACGTATCAACCGTAAACCTGCCCCCTGCCCCTAACCCTAACCCTAATGTACAGCTTATATTAAAAGAAGCTTTTCTCATAGCACTACCACTACACAAGACAGCTTGGCCCCCTGCCCCTAACCCTAACCCTAATGTGCAGCTTACCTTAAAAGAAGCCTTTCTTATAGCACTACCACTACAAAAGACTGCTCGGCCCCCTGCCCCTAACCCTAATGTGCAACTTACCTTAAAAGAAGCCTTTCTCCTAGCACTACCACTACACAAGACAGTTCAGATAGACTCCACACAAGTGTGTGTGGACACACACACACACACACACACACACACACACACACACACACACACACACACACACACGTGCATGCGCATTAAATCTACTCCTTACCTAACCCTTACCCTAACCCTAAAACACACACACACACACTAAATACATCACCCTACCTAACCCTTATCTTATCATAAAACACAGACACAGTCACACAAACCCTCCCCTGCCCAAACACTTTGTCAACCAACTAGAACTCGCACAGCCCAGTGCTCGTGGAAACACTCCATCACTTAATAACAACACCACCATGCTAGCATTGTTCATGGGCACTGTGCCCAAATCAAATGCAACCATGTATATGTGATTATGTATATGAATGTGTGTGTGTGTGTGTGTGTGTGTGTGTGTGTGTGTGTGTGTGTGTGTGTGTGTGTGTGTGTGTGCAGAGGATAGTGGGATGCCTATTCTACCATGATGCATGGGCTGGTAGGGAGAATACATGATCAAGACTGACAGGTCAAGTGTTCAATTCAGGGACATGTTAATGAGCTACTAATGAGTTGTTTCTCTGTGTACATTTACCATGTTCCTGAATCAGAGATTGTCTTCTTCATACTAATTGACTGACCTGCACTGGCAAGTTAGCACGGGCAGAGAATCCCTCTGAATCCAACCCTGAGGCTGCACAGATGTGCTATGATGACTTGATTGGTGGGTTGCTGTATCATCTCCTAAATACTTTACCATATAGGTAACTGCCCATTGCATCCAGTTACCACTTCCTATTGGGAATCAGAAAACAAACCCATATTTAACTAGTTTACTTTATCAAATCAATTTTGCAGCGGTGGTACGGCGGTAGTGTTGTTACCTCACAGCAAGAGGTTCTCCCATTCGATTCTCGGCAGGGCTTGGGAGTGCCTTCTGTGTGGAGTCTGCATGTCCTCCCCGTGGTTGGGTAGCATTAGAAAGACATGCCTGCATAAATGGGCGTGCCTTTGTTGAAGGTTGGGCGTTGAGCTGGCATCTTGTCGTTTCGTAAAAATCTACTGCCATTCATTAGCAGACCGGAGTTCCACTGTGGCGACCCCTTACCGGGAAAAGCCAAAAGACAAACAACAACAACTTTATCAACTCAAGAAAATTCATGGGTACTCTTTAAAATAACATCATAGTTTACTAAGTCATAGATGTTCAGCAGCCTGCAGATCTAATTGTAATGAAAATTATTAATCATCAAGGTGGTTACAAGCCTTCATCTGTATGTTACTGTGATTAAAGGACAACAATGGAATTCTTTTATTAAATGCTCAAATTCTCTGTACTTTTTCTTCCTGTTTACAGTACCTGCTATGAATAAACAACAACACAGCATTTAAAATGTTTTAAATTGACTGTTTCTCTCCACTAGAAAAGTACCTTACTGTACTGTGGTAGTTTCACTTTCAAAAAACTGTTATCCCTCCCTGGAAAAGCTTAATGCAGTCTCCAATTCATTGATGTCATCAAGGCCCATGAATGCAGGTAATTTTCTGGCCAATTCCCTCCCCAAACTGACATAGCCAGGACCCTCCTAAAAGCCCACCCATGCTGTGATGTCACAGCTCCATAGTTCTTCCCCTACCCATATACAAGAAACAGTGCATGAGTCAAGTTTCCTGCTGTGAGCTGTTAATCACAGCAGGTAACATCTCAAATTACCGTTAGCACATTGACAGTTAGGGAAGTTAGGTGTGAAGGGGGATGGAAGATGAGTCAAAGTACTACAATTCAGGCTTTACAAAAGACTGCAATTTAGCCATTCTAAAAAGAATCAGTAGGAAAAAGCAATTTGAAAGTTTGTTCTGTGGCATTTGCACTGTTTGTGTTTTAAGTAGTCATTGAACAGCATGAAATGTTACTTAAAACGAACTGACTGAAAGACAGCAGTGTATGCGTGTAAAATCAATGCAATGACAGGTGCTTTATGAAGAAAGAGGCCTGAGTGATGTAATTTTTTACAGACAAGCACTGCATTGTGGGATACCTAGAGGTAGCCTAAACAATCAGGATCACTTCAAGATGCTAGACCTCATGTAGTCAGACTCAGAAATTACATATAAAAATATTTAAAAGCCTGTAAATAGTCCCAGAGTGGTGTTAAAATGTAGGAAACACCAAACCATGATGAAATAAACATGTTTTTTGAGCCTGTGAGTGCAGTCCTCCTTTAATTAAAGACTGATACAAAATTTCATTTCAGCATTCTAAAAATTCTCTTTCTGACTATTCATCAGGAGCCCAGATATAACCACTAATGAGTACATCCGTAATCCATAAACCCCTCTTTACAATTACAACATATGATATCCATCAATGGAAATCTCCCAAAATCCTCAGTTATGAAATTTGAAATGTAATGTATATCTCTGCTGTAACCTCTGCAATCACAAGCCAAGATTACTACAGGTATGAGGTTTCAGTCAAGTAAACATTATTTATTTGTAAAATACTTTACATCGTACTTGTATTTTACTTCTTGATAAATTGATAAATTCTGCCATGATTAGGTGAAAGAGAATCAGCCAACAGTTGATTAGTCATATATCACTTTAATCTTTATGAACTGTAAAGGAGGCCACACAATGCAGTGTTTATGTTTTCATTCATGCTGTTAGATCATGTAGTACAATGTGGTGAATAGATATAAACCTAATACAGCCTTATGATAGTCCTAACATAAGTTATCCTACAAATTCCATAATCAGAAGAATTTCCAGCTCCAGAGATCCTGATTAGTTGCAAAAATTATCTGTTTCTATTGCTAGTAAGCAATACATCTTTTTACCTATAACTGACATAAGATCCACTTCATGGTAAAATAAGCTATTCATACTATAACAGTTCACAACGAACAGATAAAACACACTTGTGTTTACTTGGAAATCAGTTGTTGAAATCTCACATATTTCAAAGTATAATCAAAATGAGTGGGCCTGAATTAACTAGTCAACAGCACTCTATAACTCTGAGTAGTTCCATGTGCATCAATACATTCCATGACTTCCATATCAGTCTAATCAGTAAAACATCAGCTACAAAAACAAAATCACCACTAAATCCAAGGACAACCACAAAGCATTCTATAACTATGTCAGGAATCTAGATGGCAACACCCAGATCTGCTCTGAGTTACAGCACAAAGGCACAAAAATTACAGAACCAGCTGATATTGCCAACATCCTGGCAGATCGGTTCAGTGCTAACTTTACTTCCCCCTAAAGGGCCCATATCTATACAGGAAGAATGCAAGGTCCCTGTAATCACAACTACGCATCTAAAAGCTGCACTCTCTAAAGCCAAAAACACAGCATCCATGGGACCGGACAACATCCCAGGCTGCGTTTTACACGAACTTCAGTACGAACTGGCTCCCCACTTAAGTACCATGTTCAATCATAGCCTCGCATCAGGCTTTGTGCCCACTGAATGGCGCATAGCAACAGTTATCCCACTCCATAAAGGGGGGCCACCACTGATCCTGGGAACTATCGACCTATTAGCCTGACGAGCCTGGTCTGCAAGGCCATGGAACGTATCATCATGGAACTCATAAACAAAGACATTGGTAACCTCCAAACTCTGGATCCCACCCAGTTCGGGTTTGTGAAAGGCAGATCATGCCTCCTGAACCTGATTGACTTCTTTGAGGCAGTCACCAAAGCCGTGGATGAGGGTAAGGTGGTTCACACAGCCTATCTTGATATCGCCAAGGCTTTCGACACCATCCCCCATTCTGGAATTATAGCTAAACTCACTAAACTAGGTATAAATCCCTACGTCACAAGATGGGTTGCCAACTGGCTCACTGACAGAACCCACACTGTAAAAGTTGCAGACTCCAAATCTGACCTCAAAGCAGTGACAAGTAGAGTACCACAGGGTTCTGTCCTGGGACCTCTCCTGTTTGGTATCTACTTCTCTGAAGTACAGACTAACACAGAAGGCCTCTGGATAATGAAGTTCACAGATGACTGCAAACTAGGAGCCATAGTCAAGTCCCTAAATGATGTGGACATCCTACAGAAGGGCCTCACTAAGACAGATGCCTGGTGTCAGAGCCATGGCTTCAAGCTCAATGCCAAAAAGTGCAGTGTCATCCCCTTTGGTAAAAACTCTGTACCCATGAACTACCACATAGGCAGCAATCTACTTAACACCAAATGTGTGATAAGAGACCTTGGGACCCAGGTGGACAGTCATCTCTCCTTTGATAGTGACATCGCCACAGTAGTCAGGAATTCCTTCTACGTGGCACACCTCATCTTAAAAGGGTTCTCATCCAGGAAAAAAGAGGTCATTGTTCCCCTCTACTCATCACTCATTAGATCCATTATAGAGTACAACGCCCCTTTTGGAATGTACCTCACAAGATATCTGCAGCAGCTGGAAAGGCCACAGAAGTACCTCACAAAGAGGATTACTGGCCTCAAACAAATGCCCTACACTGGCCACCTCAAAAAACTTCAGCTTTACTCCGTAGCATATCACCTACTCCGAGGTGATCTCTGCTTAACATATAAAGCTATGTCAAACCCAGAGCTGCTGGACATGCTACACCTAAAGAATTCCCAATCCCTCTGAGCTACACGCTCTAGGGACCTAAACCTTGTCACCACAATAAACAGGACATGCTGGAGGGATAGATTCCTGTCCCAGAGACTTTCTATACTCTGGAACAAGCTACCCATCTATGTCAAGCAAAGTTCTTCATTAGCACTCTTCAAGAAAAATCTTGATGAGTGGATGGGAAATAGGAAATACACCCCGGGGATCACTTCTGTGGCTCTGCTGGACAGTGGCACAGGAAAATAACTTTCTTGGGTAGCTAAGCTATGGAACCTTGCTGGCTAGGCTTACGTAGGCCCTTGGGCCGATAGCCTAGTACCTACCTATGAACCTATGAACCTCTTAAAACTCTTCCATTTGTCATGCTGTATTTCATCTGTGCTACCAAATCCAGATATCACTCCCATCATCCACCATGTCAGAATAAACCACATCTAAGTATACTACTTTAAAAGAATGAGCTTGTAACATAGCTCTGCTTAAACAAATATTAAGAATCTTAGGAGTCCTCTCCATAATGTGGACAGTGCTTATCTTGATCACCTTCAATCACAGTAGGCAACTCTTTCATTGATTTATTTTCAATTTCTTCCAGACATCTGACTCCTAACTGTCAATTGCATTCTGAACTTTAACATTTTGTACTCTATGCAGTGCACTCATAGGATCCACTAACAGTTTTACTCCATCTGCAAAAATACTATAAGAATAACAGGGTATAGAATTTGTTGACTACATTCTCTCATGGCATCCAAGAACTGAACTCACTGTTGAATCATTTATTTTGAAATGTCATGGTCAAAAAAGACCTTTATTCCATTTACTATGCACTTTTGACCTGGACTCCATAGTTGTGACAACTATTTATTCAGAAACTACTTCTTAAAGTGGGCCAAAGTAATTCTCAGCTGTCTAGTTTAATTTCTTCTTCAAATGAGAGGAGCTGAAGTGCTTTTTCAATTCCTATACTTTACAAAAGAATAAATAGCAAAATTTCCCTTTATGTAGTCAAAATGGTTTGAACTACCCTGTCATTCTTCAACTCCAAGCACTTTCAAATTCTTTTTCTAACTTTATCTTTCAATTCAGCCAAGTTGTGGTCACTTGTTCTGAGTTTCAAAGAAATGCCAAAGTAAATTATTCCCACGTCCATTCTTTTCTTTCACTGCAGTGACAACATCACATCTGCTTATATACAAACTGTTTGAGAATGTTAACTTTCTTCATGATCCTGTTTCTGGAGATAAAATCACCCAACTTACCTGTGATCATATGTGACGCTCTGACTAAAAATGGTCTAACAAGGGCTCTAAAGTTGTACAACATGCAGTGGCACTGGAGCCATTGTCAACTTCTTTCTTACTTTTCATTAACCATTATCACAGGAACTCAGTTGAGTAAGGTATCTGAGGTTTCACTTTTTGGCAATGCTCATTTCATATACTTTACAACCACACATCACAAAAAATGTGCAGCAAGTCAACTAATTAATATTCTGCATTGTATTAACATTTGCAAATATCAACTGTTTAATATATACAAATTTCAAGAATTTTATTGAAAGTGACTGTAGATGGCATTTGTCTTCCTGAATCACCATGAGATCTCTTATTAGATCTTTATCGCTTTTGTGCTTCTTGGCTCAGTTACCACTCTGGTTAAGCTTATGGCAATTCTCTCTGTATATATTCTTATCATTTCTCCTGTTCCAGACCATCTTCTCTGTCTCATACAGTATTCCCCTGCTCACAGCCTTCTTATATTTTCTTACTACATATCTATTTTTTTAATTCCTGCTGAGAATTGTTTACCTCTGACATTTTGCTACTTTAAGGTTTCTGTTAGACCAACATTTTCTCTCTTATTCTGGCTGCTGTTGCTTTCAGTTGGGATGTAGCATGCAATACTGACCCTCTTGGCTGATATCAGGTCCTCCTTCTTCCTATATAGCTTCTTTCTTCTTCTCAACTTTAGTTGGTTTAAAATTTGTTTACTATAGGAAGGGAGAATTTCTAAAAGCTTTTCCTGCAAGATTCTAGCTTACTTTTTCAAACTATCACTATTTTTTAAAAATAACCCCCCACTTAATTGTCTTAGCTCTTTTACAACTATTCTAATCCACTACCCTTGAATCTACCTCCCCCCCTTATAACTCAAAAATAATCCAACAAGGTACAGACTTTTTTTTCAGTAACAGCTTGCTCATGGATCTCATGGTTCAGATGGTTTATATCGTTGGCTTCTAAAGCAATTCTGACATTTAATATCCCTTCACATATGCTCCCTGATTAACATATTCTTTATACATCAAAAATTCCCAGATATTTGAAAGAAAGCAATTTACACCTATATTTAAGTGTATTAAACCTTCTAATGCTTCTGATTTCAAGATCTACTTTCTCTTAGCTCATCTGGGTATGTTACTAGAAAAAGCTGTAAATAGCCAATTTGCAAGTTGCCTCTACTGGCATAACTTATTGTCCTCATACAGAGCAAACACAGGTTATATAGCAAAGAAGAATCAAACGGTCTTCCATACCCTTAATGATGCAATGATTATTAACATTAACACCTAATTGGTGCCCTATTTTATTAATATCAACTCAGTAAATCAAAACCTGCTACTAAACTCCATAGCATACTCCAGATTTGGTTCTTTCAGTACTGAATTATTTTTCAACTACTTTACATACAGAATCTTTGCAGTTAAGAGCAACATAACCTTATTCACTCTATGAAACATAGTTAGGATGCCCAAGGCTGAATCCAAGAGTGTACTCTGTTCAGCATATTCATCAACTCCTTACCTTCCAATCTCAAATGGGCAGACCTTATCCTCTACACTCATGATCCAGTTTTTATGAATCTGGTCCCCACTACAAAACAGTACTGATCATCTCCAAGATATTATCAAAGTTATCACTAAGGGTATGGAAGGCAGTTTGGTTATTCATTTGCTAGATAACCAGTATTTAGTTAAAAACAACTTGCCATGAATGATAAAATTACTAAAATTTTGTTTTTTGGAACTTGCCAAAAACTCGTCAATCAGCCACCTCTCCCCATATGTGTTTTTACCTTTAAATCCTTAGAAACTACACTGGGTTCATGTTCAAATATGTCTCACCCCAGCAGCTTACAGTCCAAAAATTAACTCAGCCCTTTTTGGGTGCCATAAAATCTTAGGAGCCAGACAGGTATATAGTGGCATTTTTAGTGAATGCTGATTCTTCAATGTAATTTTGCTGCGAGCCAGTTTGAGATCATACATTTTGCAGTTTTTTTCCCACTACTGTGTGATAGTGGAGTTGGTATACATAAGTTTAGGAAGCGTCAAGGTGTCCATATGTGGGTGTTGCAGAGAGGCTTTTTTACTTTTGAGTTTCTCTGAAAATAGCCTTGAGTAATTTCTTTCCATGGTATTGTCACCTACTGAAATTTTATTTGGTGATTCAGCATGAATCCAATATCCATCACTTCCTTACTCCCGAAGGCAGAACCACTATAAGCACAAAAGATGTAAACCACAGTTAAAATATGGCTTACCTCACTTACCTTGACTCCAAGAAAAATCACAAGGACCTCCAAACCCACTTCAACAGAATCTGCGACTTCATCCTTCTGTCATATTTTATTGAACACATCGCATTACATAACAATGAGCCAGATGGCTGCCTTTAAAAAATGTCCTAATCTCCTTCCACAGTGCCTTATTTTCCCTACCTAACTCAGCTAGTGACTGGCTGTTTAACAGTGTCCCATACCAACTTTACTTCTAGGCCACTAGTGCTCCTCTTCTTTCAAGGCCTGCATACTCTGTATCATCTACCAATCATGTGTTCTCAGTTCTTGGACCTAACTTAAGGGACATATCATTCATAACTTTCCCACTTACAACATATTTAGAGAAAAAAAAAACTTGAGCTTCTCAAAGATGAGAGCCACTGTTTTTAACAACCATCTGTAGCTTATCTTGGCTTCCCCTTACTTTTGCTGCAGCCCCTCTCTCATAACCTTTTGTTACCCTTTGAATCTGTGCTCCATTTAACTTTACTATATACATTTTTTTCTACCATCAACTACTGTATTTTTACTAGTTCATTCTCCCTCCTCTCATTTTCTCTCTTGCCTAATTTCTAATATTTTCTTCTTTCAACTAGAAGGTATGAATATTGAAAACATTCTTTGGCAAATGTGCTCTTACTTTAGGTATTTCGTAACGCTTCAGTTATACACATGAGCTTGAAGTTGACTAATTGCTTAGAAAACACCATGTATATTTTGAAACCATGTCTTCTATGTCTGTTTTGTAATATTGTCATTGCAGCCTACTGTTGTGTTTCTTTTATACTTACTGGTCTGTAGCTGAAGTGGGCCAGTTTTGGATAAGTCTTCTACATTAATTAACAAACTTAAGTAAGTAAATACCTGCCATCATAGAATCATAGATGAAGCCTTATATGCTCAGTCTTAGTCATGTATTTAATAACAACAGCAACTTAAAGAACAATCTGACTGTATCAGAAGTTGGTGAAAAAGTCCTTCTGATTTACAAGGTCCATCTATCATGCACTTCTGTCAATCGTTTGTGCAGTCTGACAGCTCTTTAGTAAGATGTGTGTCTCATACTTACGGGGTCTTACATTCAGTTTCGATCTTTGTTCATAGCCTGTATGGAGTTTGCATGTTCTCTGCTTGTCTTCATGAGTTTTCTCTGCATACTCCAGTTTCCTCTCCCTCCCAAAAACGTATAGCTTGACTACTTTAAACCATTCAGCTGTATTGTATTTCTATTGATCGTTGTGGCCTGAGTTGTAACTGAATATGGTCTGATGTACCAGTTCATTTCCTTAATTAATAAATACATTAAAAAAATCCTCACTTAGTGAGAAATATAACCCTCAATGGCTCAGGTCAGAGCTTGGAATTAAGGAAATCGCAAAAATTACTCTTGCTATTTTCTATCCCTCACTTACTGCTAGTAGTGCAACCATTTTGAATTTCAATAAACTTTTCCCTCTTTCATCACATAAAAAGAATGTGCTCTTTCTTGGAGACTTTCATATCAGTCTCTTTGAACGATACAGACAAAAGTTTTTTTAGTATTGTAGCTGACACGGGTCTGACATAGGTCACTCAGAAAACCCACTGAATTAAATTGTATATTATGTTCTTCCCCTCCCCAAGTGGCCATTGCCTCATTCATTATCATTGAGCCTAAAAAAAAAAAAAACAAACAAAAAAAAAAACTTAAGTCCAACTGAATGCCATACTTCCTTTCAGATTCATTCTTCATATAATATCCATGCATCTAAAATGACACTCTCTGGCCTTTATCAGAATGTAGTTTTTTTTGAAATGTTACTGTTTAATTTGCATCCTCTTTATTTGTGGATACTCTCCAGATATGTTTAAACATATTTATTTTCCCTGTCTGTAGGGGAAAATAATTGATAAGGAACTTGGATAACCAAAGAAATCTACCCCGTATTAACGTTTATAGATTGTATCTAGTCTAAGTGAAAAATGTTACCTGCCAGTAATTTGAGAACCAGATTTATTATTATTAAAAAACTATCTCAAAAGTTGTGAAGAAGTACAGAGTTTGCTGAGCATGAATAGGCAACAACTTCCTAGCAAGTTAAGTTCCTCTATCCTGCCATAACCTTCTGAAGTTAGACTCTGGCACACTACTACTACCTCAGGATTTTAAAAGAGAATTCATCTTTGCCTCACAGAATTTTTTGTAGCTCTACATTTGTAGTGCCAGCCACTGACAAGAACTTCCATCACATTTTAAAATGTGAGCCCAATATTTACTTTATTTCTCCCTTAGAAAAAGTGTCTGAAGATAGCATCTGTAGCAATAATAGCCTGTACCAGTGTCATAAAATTATGTAAAGACTTAATTTTCAGTCATTTAACCTACATTCTTAGTTTCCCTGTTAGCCCCCATTCCTTGCTGCCTGGAAAGCTGCACAAAAACATCTGGGCCTCAGTCTCATTCTCAGTCTTTAGAGCCATAATCAGGGCTCATCCTTTGATTTCATTGGGCTGCTGTATCTCTTATATTTAACACTCTGCACCTTTTATTAATTTGTGCTGAATGGAATTCTTATATCCATGGGTACTTTCTGCAGTTTACTTCAAAAAATGGTAGTAAACGTTTCTGACAACCCCCTTCTGCACATTATTTTGGCTCTTAAAAATGATGTAATATATAAACAACCCAGGTAAGCATTTCTGTTCACCACCAGCTTGGAAGCAGTTGATCACTATTGTAAATGCTTTATTCTTCCTGTTAGATCATAATTCCCAATTCCACTCTAAAAGCAGTCTTCTTGCTATGAGGTGAAGATAGTCACATGCTGAGCTTTTTCCCATGCCTACTACCATAGTTGAGTCAAATCTGATTAAGATTTCCTTAACAACTACTTATAAGTCTTGTACTGTCTGAGGTTTGATCCTAACTTCATTTACTTAATCCCTTTTCACTCTCTTAAAACTCCTTTCCATTCTCTTAAAAATCCTCAGGATGTGTTTTCTGCTTTTTTCAGTCTGTGGAGTAAAACTGGCATCTAGCCTGCAATGACCAAGTTTTCTGATTCACACTTTTAAAGTCCCTGCCCACCAGATGATGCTTCTGTCATATTTTTCACAATAAAGAGATTCACTTTTGTCTGAGCCTTGATGGTGTATATCTAAAGAGTCTGAAAGAATAAAGTTAAGCAAGTCTAATCAGTTAAATAATAGGAATCCTTAAGTCTATCAGCTTGGGCAGTCACTACCTTTAGAATCATTTTCTCTGCTTTTGTCTTGTCATATCAGTAATGAAGTGCACAGAAATGTGGAACTGTACACGAAACATTGGTTATGACAAATATGACTGTCTATATACACCATATAAGAAAGCAAAGCAAACAAGTGCTAATTCTTTGTATATTTGTTTGAGAGCGATCAGACATCTCTGGAAGGAAGCATATGTGTATTTATTTGTTTTTGCAAGAACTGCAAGTGTTACTTCACAGTTCATCATGTTTTCTCAGCACAAAGCAGACAATTGTCTTTACATCAGAGTGATTTAAACAGCTGCTACAGAACTTTATAAAGCATTTAATAGTGCTTGTAAAAAACAAATCATTTTTAGTTTTCATAGTCTTCACAAACCATATTTAAACTTCAAAACAGGCATTGTGGTACAAAGCTAGCATTGTGAGGGCTCAAGTAAAGCTGGTAATTTGGTGATTCAGATTTTTGTGCAATAAAACACGAGTGAGTGGGCTTTTTGCATGGATGATTGTACACTGCTGGTATGCTGTTGCATAATCAACTCCATTGATCCAAGCAAAGAACTGTAGTCAAGAACAAGTTAAGAAAGCAACACATCAGTGAAATAGCAAACTCAGCTTTACAAAATGATTAACATAGCTTCGGTTGGCTTTACCTCCTACATTCCATCCTCAGGAATGAAGACCACTAAGAAAAACACCACTTTTATTTCTGCTTGCTAACTAGGTTATAAGATGACAGGAGCAGATGTGCAATTAATCAATTCTTTTGAAGAAAGGATCATAAACAACAACATAAGGAGCTAATGGCTACTGTTTCAGCATAGACATACCCCATTCATGTATCTACGTATATGCAAGCATCATAGAAAGATTTTTTTTTTATCTTGAATCATTTGTGATTCAGTACAAATCGGGACTTGTAAAACATGATGTTTAAGTAGCTATGGCCCCTAATGTCATGTAATGAAAAAGTGCAGAAAAGGATATGAGGCCATCTGGTTGTTTATTCATTGAAACTTCAGTCTAAGTCCATAGTGTGTGTGTGTGTGTGTGTGTGTGTGTGTGTGTGTGTGTGTGTGTGTGTGTGTGTGTGTGTGTGTGTGTGTGTGTGTGTGTATGTGTGTGTGGGTGTGTGTGTGTGTCTATATATATATATATATATATATATATATTTTTTTTTTTTTTTTCATAGAGAGATAAAATGCTGTATAAGCATTCCAGTAAGACTTCATATTTTAAGTATGGAATGCTTGTAAACAAACCTTTCAGGGATTATGTTTTGCTGCTGTAGTGCTGTCTGTTCCTAATACTCCTGATCTACAGGAGGACTGTTCAGACCTAAAATAATAAAGCTGCAGATGTGACTGTCCATCAGCAGTTACATTTCACCAGCAATTGCAATGCCATAGAGTGGACCCTGCCATCTTAAAAGTTATACTGGCTCTTCAGAGAACTCTGAAGTCGAATGTCTGCTCATGTGAAGACTCAGCTCCATTTAAGTGTATTTATTTATGTATGTACATTTGTATTCATGCACATATGTATTTACATTCCTTATGGTAGGTGGACTGAGCCATGATGGTTCATTTTCAGATACAGCTTACAATAATTTGATGCAGCTGTAAAACTGAATATACATAGTCAATGTTTCAGATACACAGCAAGTTTCAGTGGATTTCAGACAAATGTGAAGCCAATATAGGAATTAAACTTTAGCAAACAAGACAAACAAGTAAACACTCCAAAAACACGAAAAGTCCAAGCCAAGCAGCAGAATATGCCCCTTTCAAAGTACAGTCAAAGTGTAGTCACAAAAACGTCTCAATCCAGTAAATCCAAATAAAGAAGTTTATTGATAAGTGCTTTCATCCTGAAATCTTCAGAACTTCATCAGATAATTAATTAAACAATTCAAGTGCATTTTATACTAAAGTTTAAAAACGTTATACCTATTAAATCAATTAGCTTAAATGACACACCCCCTTAAAGAAAAACACATTAAAAACAGTGTTTCTGTATGAAAATACAATAGGAAATACAATAAAGATCATGAAAAAATAAATACAATTATCCTAAAATATATATATATATATATATATATATATATATATATATATATATATATATATATATATATATAAAATATAATCATGTATATATAATCAAGTATAAAATATATAAAATATAAATACTATAAATTATCTTTCTAAGGCCTTCAATTTTAAAAGGGAACTTACTGATATGTGCTTATTCAAACCTGGTCAGCTGGATGCATCAATTTGCAGCTGCCATGTCTATTTTTTATGCCTATTTTAAATGTTACACCCATTTCCTGGATTACATTTTTATTTTATGGGATGGACCCTTAGAACTTATCAAGGACCTCATTGACTACATTGATTCTACTACACACTTTTTAGAATTTACAAACAATTATGGGGTAGAACAAATTCCTTTTTAGATGTCTTTTTAATTAAGGACTATCAGAACAACAAGTTTGTGTCGAACGTTTATAGAAAGGAAACATATTCCAATTCCTTACTTCACTATTCCAGTACACATCCTCAGAAACAAAAGAAAGCCATTGTTAAAGGGGCAATTTGTCCGAGCTGCCCTCTTGGTTTCTAATATGGAAGACTTTTTATGTGGATGTGACAACTTGAAGCTTATGTTTCTAAGAAGAGGTTATCCTTGTAAATTTATTATGGATATTATAACTGCGGTGGTGGTGCTGCGGTAGTGTTGTTGCCTCATAGCAAGACGGTGTCCCGTTCGATT